>NW_016913429.1:11062-16224 GCF_001483705.2 Eufriesea mexicana | reverse complement strand
TGTAGAAAACAAAACTTAAAGCTATCCAGACCAAACTTTGCTAAAACCAACCTAATCGAACGTAACCTGACGAAACATCACGCGCCGAGACCACTATTGCAGGCCTTTCCAGTGCCAAGTTGCAAAATATTAGAGCAGTGCACATCGCAGAAATCCACCTAATAGCAGTTTGTATCACTAAAGTCAAAGCCATCCTCTCCAAACCTCTCCAACCGGAGCATAACCAAGAGTAGCACAACTCAACCTAGCGTGCTGCGACATTTACTGCTGGCCTCCCCAGCATCGAGCGGAACACGTCAGTGTAGAGTAGAATGCAGAAATCCGTATAATCGCTGCGTATATCAGAAAGGTCAAAGCAACCGGAGCCTAACCCAAACAAGCTGGACATAACCAAACATAGCCTGCCTCAACCAAACATGCCAACACCGCTATTGTTGCCCTCCACAGAGCCAAGCATGTCACACTAGACCACAGCATAGCGCAGAAATCCACCGAATATCAGTGTACAGCACAAAAGTTAAATCTATCCTTTCCAAACGTAGTCTAACTCAACCTAACCGATCGTAGCCTGACCTAACATAACGTGCCGATACCACTATGACTGACGTACCCAGAGCCAAGCTGAAAATATTAATGCACTGTACGAAGCAGGAATCCACCTAATAGAGGACTATAGCACTATAGTCAAGCCTATCCTCTCTTAACCCAACCAACCGTAACGTAACCTAACGTAACCTAACCCAACCCAATGTGCCGCGACCACCCTTGCTGTCCTCCCCAGAATCAAGCGGAACACGCTAGTGGTGAGTAGAACGCAGGAAACCATGTAATCCCATTGTATATCAGAAGAGTCAAGGCTACCCAAGCATAACCCAAATCAACGGAACATAACCAAACATAGCCTGACTCAGCCTAACGTCCAGTGACCTCTGTTTTTGCCATCATCAAATCCAAGCAGGACATACTAGAGTCAAGTAGAGCGCAGGAACCGACTGAACAGAAGCGTACAGCACAAACGTTAAAGCCATCCTGACCGAACTTATCCAAACCAAAACTAACCGAACGTAACTTGACCAAACATAACGGGCGGAGATCACTGTTTCCGGCCTCTCCAAAAACAAGCTGAAAATATTAGAGCACAGTAAGGGGCAGAAGTCCACCTAATGACAGACTATGTCACCAAAGTCAAAGCTGTCCTCTCCTAACCTAACCAATCGTGTAATATCAGAACGCAACATAACTCAACCGAACGCATCTCGTCCAAAATTGCTGGCCTCCCCTGAGCCAGACGGAGCACATTAGTGGACAGTAGAAAGCAGAAGTTCATAGACGCGCAGTGTACATACGAAAAGTCAAAGAAACATAAGCCTTACCCTAACCAAGAGAACATAACCTACCGTAGCATATCTCAGCCTAACGGGTCGAAACAGCTATTGCTGCCTCCCACCAGAGCAAAGCAGGACATACCAGAGCACAGTAGGGCGCAGAATTCTACCGAATAGCAGTGAACAGCACGAAAGTCAAAGCTATCCTAACCAAACCTAGCTTAACCCATACTAACCTGACGTAACTTGAATCAACGTAACTTGCCGAGAAGACTATTGCTGCCCTTCCCAGAGCCAAGCTGAAAATATTAGATCTGTGTAGGTTGTAACAATCGTCTAAGGGCAGACAATAGCACTAAAGTCAAAGCAGTCCTCTCCTAACCTAACCAATCGTGTCATAGGCAAACGGAACCTAACACAACCGAAAGTGTCGCGACACAATTGCTGGCCTCTCTACAGCCAATCAGAGCACATTAGTGAGGAGTGAAACGCTGAAACCCACAGAATCGCAGTGTACATCTGAAAAGACAGAGCTACCCAAGCCTAACCGAAACCAAGAGGACACATCCAAACGTAGCCTATCTCAAACAATCGCGTTGAAACAGCTATTGCTGCCCCACACCAGGCACAAGCAGGACATACTAGAGCACAGTGGAGCGCAGGAGACCACCGAAAACTAGCGTACAGCAGAAGAGATTAAGCTACCCTCAACAAACTTAGACTAACTCAAACTAATCGAGTGTAACGTGACTCAACAAAACGCGCCGAGACCACTACTGCTGGCCTTCCAGGAGCCCAGCTGTAAATGTTAGAGTACAGTAGGGCGCAGGGATTCGCCTGATTGCAGACTATGGCACCAAAGTCGGAACTACCCTCTACCAACCTAACCACTGCAACATGACCTAACGTAACCTAACTCAACCCAATGTGCCGCGACCACTCTTGCTGTCATCCGCAGTGCCAAGCGGAACTCATTAGAGTGGAGTGGAGCGCAGAAATCCATGAAATCACAGTGTATATCGGAAAAGTCATAGCTTCACAAACATAATGTGAGCCAACAGAACATATGCAACCATAGCCTAAATAAACCTATCGTGTCAAGGCTGTTATTGAAGCAGTGCCAAAGGCCAAGCAGGACATACTAGAGAGCAGTAGAGCCCAGCAATCCGCCAAACAGCAGTGCACAGCACAAACGTTAGACCTACACCAACCAAACTTTTTTTTCACGTGGGGGAAATCTACCAAAGATACACGGCCCCCTTAGGAAGGGGGCGGGGTTATGCGGGATTTTTACCCACTAAAACCCCCACGATGGCCAGCCCATCGCGTTTCGGTGCGCCCTGGACTTCGCGGCGACGCAATTCCAGTTCCCTTCCGGCGCGACGGGAAATCGCACCCGAAACGTTCATGTCCATGCGCGCGAGACGGGTCGACTACAGGCACACACAACACACATACAACCGCCACGCAACGCACGCATACCCTGCGGAAGCCGCCAGACATTCACGCGGCGCCGCGAGCCCGGACGGCTGTTTGTCGAACTGACGGGCCCCAAGTCGCCAGCTTGAGGTCACCCTGGTCTAGTCTACAACGGGAGAGAGAGACAGTCTCCCCGGCCGTAGGTACACGGTCACTCGCGATGGCGGAGGTCTAACGCGTTAACACATCCGGCAATACGCGCGGCGCACCGTGGCGCCGCGCTTGCCGCCTCCACCGCGCTACGCGCGAGGGGCACGCGCTACGCTCGCGGGCCCTCTCCGCGGCTTCGTTCTGTAACATAACCGTGTCGCAGAAGGTGGCCAACGCACGCGACGCACCTAAGCTATCCGTCATCCGCGCCACGACGACGAAGAGTGAGGGTACCCGGCGCTCCCGAGCCCTCGCCGGGCATTCCTACAGCGTGTGCGCGCCGTGTCCCGCCCTTCCCCCCATGGTTGACACCGTGCCTCACGTTCCCGCCCGATACGACACAGGTACTCCACGAAAGACCCGTGCCCGGTTAGCACCAATGTCAGACGGAAAGTGTACCGGCTGCCCCTGCGCACCCATGCATCCAGCACGGGGAGCACAGCCTCGACAGCCCGGTGCAGCCGGCTGCACGGATTCCGCAGCCGAGCTCGCCAGGCCGTCATCACGGACTGTCGGAACCTTCGCCTCAAGGAAACGGCCCCTTCTTCAGGACCACCGCCGCCGCCAGCATATAGGAGTCCGTAGATACGGGCCTCACCCACCGCTTGCAGTTCGAACGGCGGAACACCCACCCGGACCATCGCCAACTCGTGGGTTATCGTGCGGTAACCGCGCACGACCCTGATCGCCATCCTGCGAGCGACTCGCCGGAGTATCGCCAGAATGCGCGGAACAGCGACCAGGTCGTTCGCCCAGATCGGAGCCCCGTAAAGTGCCACCGAGCGAACGACTCGTGAGTAGAGTCGGCGCAGCTTCCCGTCTGGCCCTCCCAGGTTGGGTAGCAGGCGAAACAGCGCCCCCGCCATACCTTCCATGCGCGGTTCCAGCTCGAGAAGATGCTTGTCCAACCTCCAGTGGCTATCGAGGACGAGACCAAGATCTTTCTTCCGGCCCCGTACATCTACCACGATGTTCCCCGCGCTTATCAGGGACTTGGGCGGCTTCCCGCTGTGCCGATGGCAAAACCACATTGCCTCGGTCTTCTCCGGGGACATACTCAGCCACAGCCGCTGGCTGCTTTTCGCGACGTGGGCCACGCCGCTTTCCGCGCGCAGCGTGGCCACATCCCAACTCGATCTTGCGGCCATCACCAGCATGTCGTCCACGTAGCACGTCAGGTTCAGGCCGCGGGGGAGGAGAGTGCGAAACACGGCGTCGTACGTGAGGTCAAGTAGGATAGGCGCGAGTACCGTTCGCTGTGGAACCCCGCAGTTTGGCGCCCGCACGACGGTCTTATATCGTCCGGGATAATCGATCGAGCGCTCCGCCACATATGCGCCGATCACAGTCATCATGTATTTGGGGACCCATTGGTACAACAGGGCACACCGGATGGCGGCCCATGGCAGCGTGTTTAAGTCGATGGTGATATCCACACCAACTGTCAGCAGCACCCCGCCCCGGTCAACGGCAGCATTCGACGGGGTGCCAACTCGCTCAGTCGCGTCGACCGTCGACCAACCCTGCCGGAATCCAAACTGGCTGACGCTGGGATCGGGACCCACGTCCATTACATGCTCTCGGTAGCAGGCAGCTAGAACGCACTCGAACAGCTTGCCCGTCTCCTCGAGCAGTCATATCAGACAGTATGCCTTCGGAGTGTCCGCCGGCTTCGCAGGTTTCGGGATCTGAACGACCCTCGCTCCTTCCAACATGCCGGGAAGCGACCGGCCCTGAGGCAGCTGTCGGACAGCCGTCGCACACTGTCACGCCACGCCTCCAGAGCCAGTGCAAAGGCTCGGCCTGGGATGCCGTCCGGTCCGGAGGCGGTGCTCCTCGCCGCCACCCTAACGACCGCACGGCCCAACTCCTCGCGCGGGACCCCCAGTTCGTCGGAACATCCGACCAGTTCCGATTGCACTGCAACGTGTTGCACCCCCTCCACCGCCGCCGCCTGGATGAGGGTATCGATCACCTGCCGCTGGAGCTCGGGGTCCATACGCTTGGTCACGCGGGCGCCCATGCCCTTAACTTCCCTATTACTAATTTATAGGGGCGTCCCCACGGATCGCTTTCGAGCGTCGAGAGGAGTTCGTCCCATTGCCGAGATTAGGCTCTGCGAATCTCCCTCCGGAGATCGCCCACCGCGTACCGGTACCCGCGATAGGGGAGCTCGATTTCTTCGGCGGACACCGCGCGTCGTCGACG
>NW_016913429.1:2664-11035 GCF_001483705.2 Eufriesea mexicana | reverse complement strand
GCATGGCGACGTCGCACGCGCGCGTCATCGCCGCCCTTAGCCGCTCCGCCCCTAACCGCGCTTCGTCGTTTTCGCACCCGACGGCCCCATCCGCCCAGGCGACAACCTGGAGGGCCGCGGCGAAGAGGTCGCCGTCGAGGCGCGCGAGCTCCCGTCGCGGCGCGGTGGCGTGCTTCCCTCTGGGCGTTTCCAGACCGGCGCGTGGAGTGACGGCAGGAATCATGGTGAAATGGAGGGGGTCGCTAAGCGTTTTCACCTTCACCGCCATCCTCCAGCCGGTGACCCGCCGCACAGCTGTCGCGATGATAACGACAAGTCCACGATGGACGTGCCGTTCCACCGGACGCACGTGCTTACAGAACCCCGGTCGAGCAACCGGAGATCCAACCCCGCGGCCCAATATTGCAGGGCTTCGCCCTTAGCTTCTGCTCGCGGGGAACCCAACGCCACGCAGTGGGCGATGAGGTCCCCCAGGACGTGAACTGGACGAGACATGTGTCCACTAACGAAACATCCGAGATCGTCCAGGTACATCTCGCACGAAGAGAGGCCACGTTTGCGGGAGACGTTTTTGCAGGAGACGTAGCACCCCACTACGACTACGTCCTTCCAGGAGACCGCCACGAATCCCTCACCGCTGTGAAAAAGCGTTGGTGCGGGTGCCAGCAGTAGTCCCTTGGCGATGATCGCCACGGAGCCGTCCCGATCCCCGAACCACCCGCGTTGATCGAGGGCACGTTACGGCTCTGCGGTAACAGCTAGCCTGACACCCAGTTCAACGAGCGTCTACAGGAGCAGGCCCTGCGACGCCCGCGATTGGTTCAGGCTGGCCTTCGCGGTAGCGTTCATGGCGACGGAATTCGCGGACGCGGCTTTCGAATTGGCGCTCGCTGGCGCCGAGGCGGACGCAGCGCCTGCAGGCGCCTGGCGAGCCGCACATTTCGCCTTCGGCGGCAGCACGCCTTGCTGCCCAGCCGGTGGTTGGAGGGGCGGCCAAGCCCAGCGCAAACCGGGCACATCCCATCCAAACTTAGCCTAACCCAACCTAACCGGACGTAACCCAACCAAATATAACGTTGCGATGCCACTATTTCTGGCCATCCCATAGCCAAGCTGAAAGTATTAGAGCGCCGTAGGGCGGAGATCCCACTTAATAGCAGGCTATAACACTAAGGTCAGAGCTATTCCCTACCAACCTAACCATCGTACCATGACCAAACGTAACCTAACACTACCTGACGTGCCGCGGCCACTGTTGCTGGCCTCTACATGGCCAATCAGAACACATTAGTGCGGAGTAGAGCGCAGAAATCTATAGAATCTCAGTGTACATCTGAAGAGTCAAAGCTACTAAAACCTAACACAAACCAACATAACATAACCAAACAAAGCCTAACTCAACCTAACGTGCCGAAATAGCTATCGCTGCCCTCCCCGCAGCCAAGCAGGACACATTAGTGGAGAGTAGAACGCAGAAATCCATATATTCGCTGTGTATATCAGAAAAGTCATAACCACCCGTCCCTAACCCAAACCAACAGAACATTACCAAACAAAGCCTAACTCGAACCAACCTGCCGAGACCGCTGTTGCTGCCCTCACCAGAGCCAAGGAGCACATACTAGAGCACAGCTCATCGCTGAAATCCAATTTATAACAGTGTAAAGCAAGATAGCTGAAGCCATCCTATTCAATCTTAGCCTATCCCTGCCCAACCGAACGTAACCTGCCCCAGCATAAAGTGCCTAGGCCACAGTTACTGGCTTTCACAGAGCCAAGCTGAAGATATTAGAGCGCTGTAGGGCGCAGAAGTTCACCTAATACCATACTATAGCTATAACGTTAAAGCCGTTCTCGTCTTACCTAATCAGTCGTAACATAACCAAACAAAACATGACTAAACCTAACGTACCGCGACCACTACTGCTGGCCTCCCCAGAGCGAAGCAGGACATGCTACATCACAGAAGTGCGCAGAAATCCTCCGAATAGCAGTGTACGGCACAAAAGATAAAGCAGTCCTATCCAGGCTTAGCATAGCCCAACATAACCGAACGTAACCCGACTCAACGTAACGTGCCGAGAACACTATTGCTGTCCTCCGCAGAGACAAGTAGAACACATTAGTAGAGAGTAGGATGCAAAGAACCACGGAATCGCAGTGTATATCAGAAAAGACGGAGCTGCCCAAACCTAACCAAAACGAACAGAACAAAACCAAACATAGCCTAACACAACCTAACGTGTCGAGGCAGCTATTTCTGCCCTCCGCAGAGTCGAGCAGGATGTACTAGAGCACAGCAGAGCAAAGAAGGCCATCGAATATCTGTGTACAGCACAAAAGATAAAACTCTCCCTACCAAACTTTGCCTAAGCCCACCTAACCGAAAGAAACCGGTCTCAACATAACGTGCCGCAACCACCATTGCTAGCCTTTCCAGAGCCAGGCTGAAAGTATTAGAAGACTGTAGGACGCAGAAATCCACCTAATACCGGACTACAGCACTAACGTCAAAACCATCCTCTCCTAACCTAACTAATTGTAACATAACCAAACGTAACATAACTGATCCTAAAGTGCCGCGACCACTACTGCTGTCCTCACCGGAGTCACGCAGAATACATTAGTGGACGGTAGAACGCAGAAATCCATAGTATCGCAGTGTGTATCACAAAGGTCAAAGCTACCCAAACCTAACCTAAACCAAAAGAACATGACCAAACATGGCCTAACACGAGCTATCGTGCCGAGATCACTATTGCTGCCCCCGCGCAGCCAAGCAGCACATACTACTGCAGAGTAGGGCGCAGAAGTCCACCGAATATCAGAGTACAGAGCAGAAGCTAATGCCCTCCTAACCAAACTTTGCGTAACCCTACATCATCGAGCGTAACATTTCTCAACATAACGTGCCGAGACCATAAGGTGTAACCTTCTCAGAACCAAGCTGAAATCATTTGGGCACTGTAGGGCGTATATATTCACCTATTAGCAGGCAATGGCTCTGAAGTCGACGCTATCCTCTCCTCACCTAACCAAACGTAACATAACCGAACGCAACCTTACTCAAACCAACGGGTCGCGATCACTAGTGCTGGACACCACAGAGCCAAGCAGAACACATTAGTAGAGAGTAGAACGCAGAATTCCATCGTATCGCCGTGTAAATCAGAAAGGTCAGTGCTACCCAATCCTAACCTGACCAATCGTAACATAACCATACGTAACATAACCCAACCTAACGTGCCACGAACACTATTGCTGGCATCCCCACAGGCAACTAGAACACGTTAGTGTATAGTGGAACACAGAAATCCATAGAATGGCTGTGCATATCTGAAAAGTTAGGGCTTCCAGCGCCAAACCCGATCTAACAAAAGATAATCAAACGTAGCCTAGCTCGACCTAACGTGACGAGGCCGCTATTCCTGCCTTCCCACAGCCAAACAGCGCATACAAGAGCACAGAAGAGCGCAGAAATCCAGCGGATAGCAGTGTACAGCAAAAAAGTTGAAGGTGTCCTATCCGTACTTTGCCCATCCCAACCTAACCGGACGTAACCTGACTCAACCTACCCTGCCGAGACCACCACTGCTGCCTTCCGCAGGGTCAAGCAGGACGTACTCGAGCACAGCAGAGCGCGGAGATCCGGCGAATAGCTGGTTACAGCACAAAAGCTAAAGCTGTCCTATCCAAACTTGGCCTAACGTAACCTAACCGGACGTAACATGACTAAGCTTAACGTGCCGAGACAACTATTGCTGACCTTCCCAGAGCCAAGCTGGAAATATTAGATCTATGTAGAGCGCAGAAATTCACGTAATACCAGACTATAGCGCTAATGTGGAAGCTATACCCCCTAACCCAGCCAATCGTAACAAAACCAAACTAAACATAGCTCAACCTAACGTGACGCGACCCTCATTGCTTGCCTCCCCGGAGCCATGCAGGACACATTAGTGGATAGTAGAAAGCAGAAATCCATAGAATAGCAGTGTATATCAGAAAAGTCAAAGATACCCAAACGTACAAAGACGAACAGAACGCAACCGAACGTAGCCTAACGCAACCTGACATGCCGAGACCGCTATTGCAGCCCTCCCGAGGGCCAAGGCGGACATACGAATGCACAGTGGAGGGCAGAAATCCGCGAAGAGCAGCGTACAGCGCAGAAGATAGAGCTCTCTTAACCAGGCTAGGCCTAACCCAGCCCAAACGAACGTAACCTGAGACAACATAAGGTGCGGAGACCACTATTCCCGGCATTCCCAGAGCAAAGCTGAATGCATTAGAGCACTGTAGGGCGTACGTATCCACCTAATAGCAGACAATGGCTCTAAAGTCGAAGCTAACCTCTCCTAAACTAGCCAAACGTAACACTACCAAACGGAGCATAACCCAACCTAACGCGACGGGACCGTAACTGTTGGCCACCCCAGAGCCAAGCAGAACATTCAATAGCGCAGTGGGGCGCAGATATCCACCGAATAGCGTCAAATGGCACAAAACTCTAAGCTCTTCTGTTCTAACATGTCCAAACTTTTCATATGCATACGTAGCGTAAGTAAACCTAACGCGACGGGACCACTATTGCTGGCCTCCACAGAGCCAAGCAGAAAATATTA
This sequence comes from Eufriesea mexicana, assembly GCF_001483705.2. Classification (NCBI taxonomy): domain Eukaryota; kingdom Metazoa; phylum Arthropoda; class Insecta; order Hymenoptera; family Apidae; genus Eufriesea; species Eufriesea mexicana. Next base: position 6,410 of record NW_016913429.1, on the reverse strand, counting down.
GAGCGCCGTAGGGCGCAGTAAACGGTGGAAAGCACTCCATAGCACAAACGTGAAAGTAGCGTATTCTAACCTGGCCAAGCGTAACAGGCGTAAACGGAATCTAACAAAACCAAACACGACGGGACCGCCACTGCTGGCCTCCACACAGGCAAGCAAAACTTACCAGAGCACAGTGTACCGCAGAAATCCACCGCATTGCATTGAACAGCACAAAAGCCGTATATAGCCTAGCATAAGCTGACCTAACCTAACCTAGCCGAACATAGCATATATCAAAGTAACTGGCAGCGACCACTACTCCTGGCCTTCACGTAGACAAGCAGAATATGGTAGAGCACAGTAGATCACAGATATACACCGAAAAACAATGTACAGCGCGAAAGTCAAAGCTACCGTCACCGAAAGTAACCCAACCAAAACTAGCTAAACGTTTCCTGACTCAACATGTCACTACAATGCCACTCTTACTGGCCTCTACAGAGACATGCTGAATGTAGCAGTGCACGTCAGAGCGCGGAAATCCACCGCATTTAAGTGAATGGCACAAAGGCCGTAGCTACCCTAACCTAAAGAGATCTATCATAACTCAACCACGTGTAGCATAGTTCAAAGCAACTTGCCGCGAGCACAGCTCCTGGCCTCCCCAGAGCCCACCAGAGTGTAGTAGAAAACTGTCGATCATTGAAATCCACCTAGTAACAGTGTAAAACACGAAAGTCAAAGGTATCCTAACCAAACTTTACCTAATGCAACCTAATCAAGCGTAGCCTAGGTTAATATAACATGCTGCGACCACTATTGCCTGCCTCCACAGGACAAAGCAGACCATGGCAGATCATAGTCGATCGCAAAAATCCTCCGAATAGCAGTGTACAGCACGAAGGATACAGACACCCAGACTGAGCTTGACAAAACCTATCCTAACAAAGCGTAACATAATTCAACCCAACGTGCTCCGGCCACAATTGCCGGCCTCCACAGAGTCGATCAGAATTTACTAGAGGGCATTAGTTCGCCGAAATCCATATATCCGCAGTGTATAGCACGAAAGTCAAACCAATCCAGACATAACACAAGCTAACTTAGCCTAACCAAACGTAGCCCACCCCAACGTATCGTGCCTCGGCCACTGTTGTTGGCATTCTCAGTTCTAAGCATAATAGAGTAGAGCGCAGTGCAGCGCAGAAATACACCGAATAGCAATGTATAGCACGAAAGTCTAAGTTAACCTGACCAAGCCTAACCTAACCTATTCAAACGAAACGCAACCTAACCTAACGTGACATGACGAGACCACTATTGCTTGCCTCCACAAGGAAAAACAGAATGTACTAGAGCACTGTAGCGCGCATAAACCCACCGCATTGCAGTGAATAGAACAAAAGTCATACATAAACTGACCTAAGCTTACCTTACCTAATTTATCCGAACGTAGTGTAACTAAGCATGGCGTGAGGAGACCGATATTTCTGGCCACTCCAGAGCGAAGCAGGGCATATTAGAGCACATTAGAGAGAAGGACTCCACCGAATAGCAGTGAATGGCACAAAATTCAAAGCAGCATATCTTAACATAGCCAAACGTAAGCCATCCAAACGTAGCAAAAGGCTACCTAATATTACGAGACCAGTACTGCTGGCCCCCACAGAGACAAGCAGAATGTACTAGAGCATAGTAGTGCGCAGAAATCCACAGCACTGCTGTGAATAGCACAAAAGTCGAATATATCGTAACCTAACCTGAGCCAACCTAGCACAACCAGGCGTAGAATATCTCAATGCAACGTGCCGCGAATACAGGACTTGGACTACCGAGAGCCTAGCAGAATGTAGTAGGGCACAGTAGATCGCAGAAACCCACCGAATAGCAGTGTAAAGCACAGAAGTCAATGTAGCCTCTCCTAGACTATCCAAACGTGACAAGTCCAATCGTATCATAACTTAAAATAACTCGATGAGACCACAATTGCTCGCCTCCACAGGGACAAGAAGAATGCTTCAAAGCACAGCATAGCGCAGAAATACGCTGCATCGCAGCGAATAGCACAAAAGGTGTAGATATCCGAGCGTAACCTGACCAAACCTAACCAAACAAAACATAGCGTATCTCAACATAACCAGCAGCGACCGCAGCTCCTGGCCTCCCCATAACCAAGCAGAATGTAATAGAGCACAGTAGATGACAGGAATAAACCGTATAACTGTGTACAGCACGGAAAGTCAGAGGTATCCTAACCAAACTTCACCTAGCCTAAACCAATCAAGCTTAACCTAACCCAAACTAACGTGCCTCGACCGCCATTGATGGCCTCCACAGATCCAAGTTGAATACACTAGAGCACAGCAGAGCGCAGAAATCCACCGCATTGCAGTGTAGAGCACAAAAGTCGGACATACCCAGACCTATCCTGACATAACTTAACCTATCCAAACGCAGTGTGACTAAGCATGACGTGACGAGACCAATATTTCTGGCATCCGCAGAGCCAAACGGAGAATATTAGAGCACATTAGAGCGCAGAAATCCACCGAGCAGCAGAGAATATCACAAAAGACAAGGTAGCCTATCCTGACCAAGGAAATCGTAACACATCCAAACGTAGCCAAGTCCAACCAAACATGACGAGACCACTATAGCTGGTACGCACGGAGAAAAGCAGAACGTACTACTGCACAGTAGAGGGCAGAGATCCACTTCATAGCAGTGAATAGCACAATAGCCGTACGTAACCTAACCCAACCTGACCTAACCTAACCAAACCACACGCAGCGTAACACAGAATGACGTGCCGCGACCGCTGCTACTGGCCTTCCCCGAGGAAAACAGCATGCAGTAGAGTACAGTAAAACACAGGAATCCACCGAACAGCAGTTTAAGGGACACAAGTTTATGTAGCCTGACCAAATCTAGCCAAACGTGACATGTCCGAACGTAACATAACTCACCCTAACTTGGCGAGTCCACCGTTTCTCGCCTCCGCAGAGACAAGAAGATTGTACCAGGGTACAGTATAGTGCAGAAATTCACCGCATTGCAGTGAATAGGACAACAGATCTAGTTATCCTTGCATAACCTGCCACACCCTAACAGAACCAAACGTAGCATAACGAAACATAACTAGCCGCGACTGTTGGCGGCCTTCCCAGGGCCAAGCAAAATATAGTAGAGCGCAGGCGAGTACAGAAATATCAGTGTATAGCACGAGAGTCAAAGATAACCTGACCGAGCTTGACACTTCCTGACCTAAGCAAGCATCGCATAACTCAACCTAAAGTGCCCAGATTAATATCGCTGGCCACCCCTGAGCCAAGTAGGGAATATTAGAAAGACGTAGAGCGCACAAACACACCGAACAGCATTGCATAGCGCAAAAGTCAAAGCTATCCTCTCCTAACCTGTCGAAACGTGATACAACCAAGCGATACCTAACTTAACCTAATGTGCCTGGACCGCTACTTCTGGCCTCCCCAGGGCCAGGCAGAATATACTAGAGCACAGCAGAGCGCAAATCGCCATCAAATAGGAGTGTATAGCACAAAGAAGAAAGATAACCTTACCTACCATGACCTAACCTAACCTAACTGAACGTAGAGTATCTAAACCTACCGAGCCAAGACCACAATTTCTGGGCACTCCAGAGCCATGCAGAACATACTGGAGCACAGTAGAGCGCGTAAATCCACCGAATAGCAGTGTACAACACAATAGTCAAAGCCATCCCAACCAAACCTAGCCTAACCTGTCCT
>NW_016913429.1:0-2565 GCF_001483705.2 Eufriesea mexicana | reverse complement strand
CTGGCGTCCACATAGTCGAGCAGACTATTGTAGAGCAACGTAGAGCGTAGCAACGACCGTGCAGCAGTGTATAGTACAAAAGACAAAGCTACCCTCTCCTAACCTGTCGAAACGTGATACAACCAAGCGATACCTAACTTAACCTATTGTGCCTGGACCGCTACTTCTGGCCTCCCCTGGGCCAGGCAGAATATACTAGAGCACAGCAAAGCGCAAATCGCCATCAAATAGGAGTGTATAGCAAAAAGAAGGAAGATACCCTTACCTAACATGACCTAACCTAACCTATCTGAACGTAGAGTATCTAAACCTAACGAGACAAGACCTCAATTTCTGGCTACGCCAGAGCCATGCAGAACATACTGGAGCACAGTAGAGCGCAGAAATCCACCGAATAGCAGTGTATAACACAATAGTCAAAGCCATCCCAACCAAACCTAGCCCAACCTGTCCTAACCGAACGTAATCTAACTCAACCTATTGTGCCACGAACATTATTACTGGCCCCCCTATAGACAAGCGGAACTTATTAGAGCATAGTAGAGCGCCGAAGCCCACCGAATAGCAGTGTAAAGTACAATAGTTGAAGTACCACTATCCTAACATATCCAATCGTGACATAACCGCATGTAACCTACTTCAAAGGAACGTGCCGAAGCCGCTATTACTGTCTTCGCCAGAGTCAGGCAGAGTACGCTAGAGCGCAGTAGAGTGCAGAAATCCACTGAATAGCAGTGTATAGCACAAAAATCTTAGCTACCTCGTCCGATCCTGACCATATCTAACCTAACCAAACGTAATGTAACTAAACCTATTGTGCCCAGATCACTACTTCTGGCGTCCACGTCGCGAAGCATTCCAAATAAGAGGAGAGTGGAGCACAGAAGTCAATATAATGACAGTGTATAGCAGAAAGGTCAAAGTTATACAAGCATAACACATTCCAGCACAGCCATAACGAACGTAGCCTGACACTACCTAACATGCTGCGCCCATTATTTCGCGCCTCCCAGAGAAAAGCAGGTCATATTAGAGCAGAGTAGAGCGGAGAAGTTCACCGAATAGCAGCGTACAGCACAGAAGTCAAAGCTATCCTCCCCTAACCAAACCAAACGTAAAGTAAACATACGCAACCTAACTCAACCTAACGTGCCGCGGCCATTATTTCTGGCCTCCATACCGCCAAACAGAGAATGCTAGCTTACAGTAGATCGTAGATATACACCGGACAGCAATATATAGCACAAAATTCTAAGTCATCACAACCATTCCAGGCCAAACCTAACCAAACGAAATGCAGAATAACTAAACCTATCGAGCCGAGACCTCAATTGCTGGCATAACCAGAGCCAACCAGAAAATATTAGTGCACAGTAGTGAGTAGAAACACGCAGAATAGCAGTGTATAGAACATAAGTCTAGCTAGCCCATATTAACCTTACCAAACGTAACGTAACCAAACGTTACCTAACTTATACTCATGCACCGTAACCACCATTGCTCCCCTCCCCAAAGCTAATTAGAACATATTAGAGGAGAGTTGAGCGCAGACATCCATCATATCGCAGTGCATAGCACAATATTCGAAGTTACCCTATCCCAACTTATACGCACTTAACACGACCGAACGCAACATTGCTCAACATAACGCGCCGAAACCACTATTGTTAGCACCTCAGAGACAAGCAGAATAAACTAGAGCTCAGTATATCGCAGTAATCCAGCGCACTGCAGTGTACAGAACAAGGGTGGAAGATATCCTAACCCAACATGTCCTAACCTGACACAACGTAAGGTGCCGAGACTATTATTGCTGTCATCCACAGAGCAAAGTAGAACATATTACACCAATTGAGAGCGCATAGGTACACCGAATGGCAGTGTATACCGCGAAAGCCAAAGCTATCCGAATATAACCCAAACCAGCATAAGCCAGCAGAACGTAGCGAAGCTCAAGCTAACGTGCCGTGACCACTATTACCGGCCTCCCCAGAGACGAGCAGAGCATATTAGGGCTCAGTGGAGAGGAGAGATCAGCCGTATACCAGTGTTCAGCATAAAAGGCAAAGCTGTCCTATGCGAAACTAACAAAACGTAACATAGCCAAGCGTAATATATCTCAACCTAGCGCGCAGATACCAATTTGGTGCCCTCCGCAGTGTCAATAAGCACATACTAGAGCACAGTAGAGCGAAGCAATCTACCCAGTTGCCGTGCAGAGCATAAAAGTAAAAGATATCCTATCCTAATACATCCAACCGTAATATAACCAAACGTAACATAACTCAACCTACCGCACCCCGATCACTATTGCTGGAATCCCCTGGGCCAGGCGGTGCATATTGGAGTATTGTAGGGCCCAGAAATCCATAGAACAGCTGTCTAAAGCAGAAAGATCGAAACTACCCAAGCATACCCATGCCAACATAAACTACCCGAACGTAACCAAGCTCAACCTTACTTGCCGCCACCACTATTGCTGGCTTCCACAGAGCCAAGCAGAACTTATTAGATAAGAGTAGGGCGCAGAAATACTTATGGTCGCAGTATACAGCAGAAATGTCA
>NW_016913428.1:0-583 GCF_001483705.2 Eufriesea mexicana | reverse complement strand
CCTAGCATTACGAAACGTGACATAACTAAACCTAACGTGCCAAGGCCACGACTGCTGGCCTCCGCTGATTCGAGCGGGTTATAGTGCAGCAATGTAGGTATCGCAGGAATTCACCGAACAGCAGCGTACAGCACTAAAGTCGAAGAAACACTAACCAAACATATCCTAACCTATCCCAACCGAACGTGACCTAACCCAACCTAACGTGCCGAGACCACTATAAATGGCCTCTCAAGAGACAAGCAGAACTTATTACGGCACAGCGGACCGCAGAAATTCTCCGCATTGCAATATATAGTAACAAAAGTCATGGACAGCCTAACGTAAAATGACCCAACCTAACATAACCAAACTCACTCTAACGCTACATAACGTGCCGCAACCAATATTGCTGTACCCCAGAGCCGAGCAGAACGTATTAGAGGAGAGTAGAGCGCAGAAATCCATGGAATCGCAAATTACAGCGGAAAGGTCAATGGTATTCGAAACCAACCCAAACTAAGATAACCTAACCGAATGTAGCCTAACTCAAATTGACGTGCGGCGACCACTGTTGTTGACATCCGCAGGGCAATCAGAATAG
>NW_016913427.1:0-523 GCF_001483705.2 Eufriesea mexicana | reverse complement strand
GTTTGTTCAAGTAATAGCCAGTAATTCCTTAATGTTTTCATTTTTACTGCAAACTTACGTTGTAAACAATTTGTTATTGACATTAATAATTTGTTACTAATGATAAGTATTATAATTTACGTATAATTGTATATGTGTAATTATTACTCAAAATGTTCGAATTGATGCTGATAATACTATTAGTTTTTTATTAATTACAATCTTCTATGCAATTAATTTACAAATTATATGCACAAATTATAAAAACAATATCCTTATGAACATTCTCATATCATTTTTGTTCTTATTTTACTTCTAATTTTGTTCATAATTCATTATTCTGTTGGACCATCGCGCCGATCGTTGTTATCGAATCACGTACGTCGTCAAGTAAGTAATAATAACTCGTCAAGTAAGTAATAATAACAAACTAATTAGCGCCAAATTATGTGCAAAAATTGTGTAAGAATGCTGCGCAAAGAGTCGGCTATGCGATACAGTTATAAAAGTTCATAAATTAACCTCAGAAATTGCATAATTTGTT
>NW_016913426.1:54500-114016 GCF_001483705.2 Eufriesea mexicana | reverse complement strand
TTGGTGGGCAAACTTTCGTGCATAAATAAGGAGGAAAGATACTAGTGGCGTGCTATAGCCATTACAGTGCTATGGAATCTGGCTGAAAAATATATTTTTATTGACATTTTCGATCTCACTTTTGCGCTATACAATGAATGCGGTAGATTTCAGCTCTCTGCTGTCCTGTAGTACATTCTGCTTGGCTCTGGGGAGGCCAGCAATAGAGGTCTCGGTACGTTGGGTTGAGCCATGCCACATTTGGTTGTGCTCCGTTAGGTGAAGTTAGGACGGGATAGTCCAGACATCTGCGCGATAAACAGCTATCCTCCGATCTCTGCGCTCTACTGCCTTCTAATATCTTCTGCTTGTCTTTGGGGAGGGCAAAAATGTCGGTCTCGGCACGCTAGATAGAGTCAGGCTATGGTTGGTTATGTTCAGAGAGCTTGGGTTAGTTTTGAGTAGTTTTGAATCTTCTGATATACTGTGCGATTAAATGGATTTCTGAGTCCCACTCTCCACTAATGTGTTTGGCTTGGCTCTGGGAGGCCAGCAGAAGTGGTCGCGGCACGTTAGGTTGACCTAGGCTACGTTTGGTTACGTTACGACTCTTTAGGTTGGAGGGTAGAGATTCGTCTTTATTACCGTATTCTGCCATTAGGTGGATTCCTCCGCCTTACAGTCCTCTAATATTTTCAGCTTGGCTCTGGCAAGACCAGAAATGGTTGTCTCGACACGTTATTATGAGTCAGGCTAAGTTAGGTTAGGTTGTGTTAGGCTACGTTTTATAAGGGTAGCTTTATCTTTCGTGCTGTACACTGCTATTCTGTGGATTTTGCAGCTCTAATGTGCTCGAGTGTGTCCTGCTTGGCTCCGGGGAGTGCAACAATAGCGGCATCGGCAAGTTAGGTTGAGTTAGGCTATTCTTCGTTATGCTCTGTTGGTTTGGGTTGCTACGACTTTTCGGATATACACAGTGATTCTATGGATTCCTGCGTCCTACTCTCCACTAACGCGTTCTGCTTGACTCTGCGGAGGCCAGCAATAGAGCTTGCGGGACGTAATGTTGTGTTGTGTTACTTTTGGTTATGTAAGGGTTGGTTAGGTTAGGAGGGGGTGGCTTTGACATTAGCGCTATACTCTGCTATCAGGTGGATTTCTGTGATCTACGGTGCGCCAACATGTACAGCTTGGCTCTGGAAAGGACATCAATATCGATCTCTGCGCGATACGTTGAGATTCGCTACGATCGGTTATTTTGATCTAGGCTAAGTTTGGTTAGGTTATCTTTAACTTTTGCGCTGTACGGTGCTCTTCGGTTGATTTCTGCTCGCTACTGTGTTCCAGCAGATCCTGCTGGCTCTGAAGAGGTCGGCAGTAGCAGCTTAGGCACGTTAGTTTGAGTTAGGCTACGTTTGGTTATGTTCTGTTGATTTGGGTTAGGCATGGACAGGGCTGACTTTTCTGCTGGACACCGCGGTCTATGTATTTCTGCGTTCTACGCTCCGCTATCGTGTTCTGCTTGGCTCTCGGGAGGCCAGCAATTGTGGTCGCGGCACGTTTGGTTATGTTAAAGTTGGTTAGGTTAGGAGGTGATAGCTTCAAGTTTAGTGCTATAGTCCGCTATTAGTTGGATTTCTGGAACCAACAGGGCTCAAATGTTTCCAGCCTGGCACTGGGAAGGCCTAAAATAATGCACTCAGCTCGTTGCGTTCAGTCACGTTACGTTCGGTTTGGTTTTGTTAGGCTAAGTGTGGTCAGTGTAGCTTTAACTTTTGCGCTGTGCACTACTCTTCGTTGGATATCTGCTCCCTACTGTGCTCCAGTATGCCATGCTTTGCGCTGCGGAGGGCAGCAATAGCACTCTCGGCACGTTAGGGTTAGATAAGCTATGTTCGTCTATGTTATGTTGGTTTGGATTAGGTTTGGGTTGCTTTGACTTTTCCGGTATACACTGCGATTCAATGGATTTCCACGATCTGCTCTCCAATAATGCGTTCTGCTTGCCTCTGATGTGGCGATCAATAGTGGTCCCGACACGCTAGCTTGTGTTACGTTACGTTTGGCTGTGCTCTGTTTGTCTGGCATAGGTATGGGTTGCTACGTCTATTCTGATATACACGGCGATCCTACGGATTTCTGCACTCCACTAGTGTGGCCTGCTCGGCTATGCGCAGCCCAACAATGGCGGCAGCCGCACGTTAGTTTGAGGTAGGTTACGTTTGGGTATGTTACGGTTGGCTACGATAGGGTAGGATGGCTTTGACTTTAGTGCTACAGTCTGCTATCAGGTGAATTCCAGCGCCATAGAGTGCACTGATGCTTTCAACTTGGCTCTGTGAAGGCCAGTAATGGTGGTCTCTGCTCGTTGCACTGCTTCAGGTTACATTCGGTAAGGTTGGGTCAGACTAAGTTTTGTCAGGGCAGCACTATCCTTTATGCTGCACACTGCTATTCGTGGATTTCTGCGCTGTACTGTGCTCTAGTGTGTCTTGCTTGGCTCTGGGGTGGGCAGCAATAGCGGTATCGGCACGTTGGGTTGGCTTATGCTGTGTGCGGTTTTGTTATGTTAGCCTGGGTTAGGCTTGGGTAGCTTTGTTTTCTCTGACATACACTGCGATTAAATGAATTTCTGCGCTCTACTCTCCTGTAGTGTGTTCAGCTAGCCTCTGGGGAGGCCAGCAATTGCGGTCGCGGCACGTTAGGTTAAACTAGGTTAGGCTCGGTCTTGTTACGGTTGGTTAGGTAAGGATAGTGTTCGTTTGTCTTTATTGCTGTAGCCTACTACTAGGTGGATTTCTGCATCCTGCAGTACTCTAATGCTCTCAGCTTGGCTCTGGGAAGGACAGCAAGGGTGGTCTCGGCACGTTACTATGTGTCAGGCTACGTTCGGTTAGGTTGGGTTGGGATACGTTTTATAATGATGGCTTTAACCTTTGTGCTCTACACTGCTGTTCGGTGGATTTCGGCGTTCTACTGCGCTCTCGTATGTCCAGCTTGCATCTGTGGATGTCAACAATAGCAGTCTCGGCTCGTTAGCCTGGGTCAGGCTTTGTTTCTTTATATTCCGTTCGTTTGGGTTTGGCTTGGGTAGCTTCGACTTTCCTCATGTACACAGCGATGATATTTATTTCTGCGTTCCACTCTCCACTAACGTGTCCCGCTTGAATCTGGAGGGGGTGGGGGGCAACAATAGCGGTCGCGGCACTACATGTTGAGTTGTGTTACGTTCGGTCCTGTTACGGTTGGTTAGGTTAGGAGAGGACGGGTCTGACTTTAATGATATAGTGTGGTATTGGGTGGATTCCTGCTCCCTACAGAGCTTTAATATTTTCAGCTTGCCTCTGGGAAGGCCATCAATAGTGGGTTCGGCTCGATATCTTGTGTCAGATTACGTTCGGTTAGGTTGATTTAGGATAAGGTTGGTCAGGATAGCTCCAACTTTTGTGCTGTACTCTGCTATTCGGTGGATTTCTGCGATCTACTGCGCTCTAGCATGTCCTGCTTGACTCTGGGGAGGCCACTAATAGTGGTCGCATCATGTCAGGGTAAATTCGGATAAGTTCGGTTATGTTACGATTCTCTGGATTAGGAGAGAATAGCTACGCCTTTAGTGCCATAATCTGCTATTTCTGCACTCTATAGTGCTCTAATACAGCTTTGCTATGGCAAGGCCACAGATTGTAACTTCTGCACGATACGCTGGTTTATGTTACGTTCATTTAGGTTAGTTCTGGCTAAGTTTGGTCAGGGCAGCTTTAACTTTGCGCTCTATATTGCTATTAGGTCGATGTCTGCGCTCTTATGTTCTTTAGTATGTCCTGCTTGGCTCTGTGGAGGGCAACAATAGCTGTCTCGGCACGTCGTATCGAGTCAGGTTACGTTCGGTTATGCTGGGTTTGGCTATGTTTGTCCGGGATAGCTTTAACTTTTCTACTGTGCACTGCTGTTCGGTGTATTTCTGCGCTCTACTGCGCTCTAGTACGTCCTGCTTGAATATGGGCAGGCCAGAAATACTGGTGGGGGCACGTTAGGTTGAGATGTGTTATGTTTCGTTATGTCACGGTTGGTAAGGTAAGGAGAGGATGGCTTTGACTTTAGTGCTATAGCCTGCTATTAGGTGGATTTCTGCATCATGCAGAGCTTTAAGTTTTTCAGTTTGCCTCTGCGAACGCCGGGAATAGTGGTCTCGGCACGTTATGTTGTATCATTTCTCGCTCGGTTAGGTTGGGTTAGGCTAAGTTTGTTCAGGATAGCTCCATATTTCGAGCAGCACACTGCTATTCGTTGGACTTCTGCGCTCAACTGCGCTCAAGTATGTCCTGCTTGTCTCTGGGAAGGCCAGCAATAGCGTTCGCGCACGATAGGTTGAGCTATAGTACGTTTCGTTATATTACAATTGGATAAGTTAGGAGGGGATAGCATCGCCTTTATCGCTGTAGTCTGCTATTATGTGGTATTCTGCGCGCTGCAGTGCTTTAATATTTTCAGCTTGGCTCTGGCAACGGCAGGAATAGTGGCCGTGGCACTTGATATTTTGTCATGTTACGTTCGGTTAGGTTGGGTTAGGCTAAGTTTCGTTAGGATTGCTTTAACTCTTGTGCTGCTCGCTGCTATCCAGTGGATTTCTGCGATCTACTGTGCTCTAGTATGTCCTGCTTGTCACTGGGGAGGGCAGCAATAGCGGTGTCGGCACGTAAGTTTGAGCCAGTCTATGTTGGGTTATGTCCTGTCGGTTTGGGTTAGTCGTGGGTAGGTTCGACTTTTCCGGTATACACAGCGGTAATATGGATTTCTGCGTTCTGCTCTCCACTTACATGCTCCGCTTGACTATGGGGAGGCCAGCAATAGTGTTTACGGTACGTTAGGTTGAGTTGGGTTACCTTTGGTTATGTTACGTTTGGTTATATTAGGCGATGATAGCTAGAAATTTAGAGGTATGGTCTGCTATTGGTTGCATTTCTGCGCCCTTCAGTGCTCAAACGTTTTCAGCGTGGTTCTGGCAAGGCCAGCAATAGTGGTCTCGGCTCGTTCTGGTGAGTCTTGTTACGTTTCGTTAGATAGGGTCTGGCTAAGTTTGGCCAGGGTAGCTTTAACTCTTCAGCCCTACACAGCTGTTCGGTGGATTTTTGTGCTCCGCTGTGCTCTTGCATGTCAAGCTCGGCTCTGGACAAGGAAACAATACCGGTCTCGTCACGTTAGGTTAAGTTATGTTACGTTTGGATATGTTACGCTTGGATAGGTCAGGAGAGGATAGCTTCGACTTTAGCGCTATATTCTGCTATTAGGTGGATTTCTGCCGCCTACAGCGATGTAATATTTTCAGCTTGGCATTGGCAAGGCCAGCAATAGTGGTCTCGGCACGTTACGCTGTGACAGGTTACGTTCGGTTAGGTTGGGTTCGGCCAAGTCTTGTCCAACTATTGTGCTGCACACTGCTATTCGGTGGCTTTCTGCGCTCTACTCTCCTCTAGTATGTCCTGCTCGGCGTTGCGGTGGGCAAAAATCGCAGTCTGTGCACGTTAGGTTGTGTCAGGCTATGATTGGCTATATTCCGTTGGTTTGGGTTAGGCTTGGTTAGCTTTGATTTTTCTGATACACACTGCTATCATAAGGATCTTTGCTTTCCACATTCCACTAATGTGTTCCGCTTATGCCTGTGTAGGCCATCAATAGCGGTCGCTATTGTTGGTTACTGTTGGTTAGGTTACGTTTGGTTAGGATAACTTTGACTTTTGCACTATATACTGCTATTTGGTCGATATCTGTGCGCTGCATTGCTCTAGTAGCATCTGCTAGAATCTGGGCCGGCCAGCAATAGCGTTCGTGCACGTTTGGCTGAGATAGGTTACGTTTGGCTTTGTTAGGTTAGGATAAGTTAGGTTAGGATGCCTTTCACTTTAGTGCTATACACTGCAATTTGGTGGCTCCCTGCGCTCTGCTGTGCTCTAGTATTTTCTGCTTGTCTCTGGGGTGGCCAGCAATAGTGTTTTCGGCACGTAGGGTTAGGTTGTACTGCGTTTGGTTATGCTACGTTTGGATATTGTAGGACAGGGTAGCATTGACCTTTGGGCTATACCCTGCTATTCGGCGGGTTTTAGCCCTCTGCTTTGTTCCAGTATACTCTGCTCGACTCTGGGAAGGACAGTAATAGTTGTCCCCTCCCAATAGGTTGAGTTAGGTTACGTTTGGTTACGTTACGTTAGTTTGTGCCAGGCTTGAATAGATACGACTTTCGTGGTATACGCTGCTATACGATGGATTTCTCAGCTCTACTGTGCCCTAGTTTACTCTGCTTTGCTCTGGGGAGTTCAGCGGTAGTGGTCTAGGCAAGTTAGGATGAGCTATGTTACGTTAGGTCATGTTAGATTAGGTTATGTTCGGTTATGGTGGCCTTAACTTTTTTGCTATACACTGCTATTCTTTGAATTTCAGCGCTCTTCTGTGCTCTAATATGTTCTGCTTTGGTCTGCGTAGGCCAGCAATGGGAGTAGCGGCACGTTAGAATGAGTTAGGTAACGTTTGGTTAGTTTACGTTTGGATAAGCTACGATACGACGACTGTGACTTCTGTGCTATGCACTGCTGTTCGTTGGATTTCTGATCTTTTCATGGCTCTACTATACTCTGCTCCCCTTTGAGGAGACCAGCAATAGCGTTCGCGTCACGATAGGCTGATTTCTGTTACGTCCGTTGGGTTAGGATAGGGCAAGTTTGGTTAGGATTTCTCTGACGCTGGAACTATACACAGCAATCTTGTGGCTTTCTGCGCTCTACTGTGATCTAGTATAGTTTGCTTGGGCCTCTGGAGGCCAGCAATAGTGGTCTCGGCACGTTTAGTTAAGTTAGGTTGCGTTCGTTTATACTACGTTTGGATATGGTTGGAGAGGGTAGCTTTATCGTTCGTGCCCTACAATGCTATTCGATGGATTTCCGCGCTCTACGTTGCTGCACTATACTCTGCTCTACTCTGGGGAGCCGATAATAGTCTTCCAGATACGATAGTTTGAAATAGGGTACGGTTGGCTTTGGTTAGGTCTGGGTAGCTTATACTTTTCTGCTATACACTGCGATTCGAAGGACTTCTGCGCACTAATCTCCTCTATTATGCTCTGCATTGCTCTGAGAAGGCCAGCTATACTGGTCGCGGCATGTTAGGTTGAGTTTAGTTACGTTTGCTTAGTTTATGTTAGCATGGGTAAGGTCTGGATATCTTTGATTTTTCTGCTGAGAACAGCGATTCTATGGACTTCTGCGATGCGCTGTGCGCTACAACGCTCTGCTTGTGTCTAGGGACGCCAGGAACAGTGGCCGCTGCAAGTTAGGTTGAGTTATGTTGCTTTCGATCCGGATAGGTTTGGTTGGGCTTGGTTGGGACAGATTTGACCTTTGCGACAAACAGATATCGGACGATTCCAACGCTCTAGGTTGCTCCGCTATACTATGCTTAGCTCTCGTGTGGCCAGCGATAGCAGTCGTGAAACGTCAGTATGCGCTACGTTACGTATGCTTATGTTACGTTTTGATGTGTTAGGATATGGTAGCTACGACTTCTGCGCTATGCACTGCTATTCGATGGATTTCTGCGCTCTACTATGCTCTAACATGCTCTGCTTGGCGCCGAGGATGCCAGCAGTTGTGTTCCCGGCACGTTAGTTTCTTCTTGGCTTGGTTTGGCTAGGTTAGGTTTTGTCATGTTTGGCCAAGATATCTTTGACCTTTGTGCTATACATTGCCACTTGGTGGCTTTCTGCGCCCTACTGTGTTCTACTGTACTCTACACGACTCTAGGGATACCAGCATTAGTGGTCATGGCTCTATAGGATGCGTTAGGATATGCTCAGGAACGTTACGATAGGTTAGGTTAGGATATGGTAGCTCCGACTTTTGTGGCATGCACTGATATTCGGTGGATTTCTGCACTCCACCTTTCTCTGCTATACTCGGCTCGACTGTGGGGAGTCGAGCAGTAGCGGTCGTGTCACGATAGGTTGAGTTAGATTATGTTTGGTTAGGACATGGATGATTATGTTTGGTTAGGATGGCACCGACTTTTGAGGTATGCACTGCTATTCGGAGACCTCTGCGCTCTACTGTGCCCTAATATGTTCTGCTTGGCACTGGGGAGGCCTGCAATAGCGGTCTCGACTCGTTAGGCTTTGTTATTCTACGCTGGTTATGTTATGTCGGGACAGGTTAGATTAGCATATCTATAACTTTTGTGCTATGCGCTGACATTTGGCGGCTTTCTGCGCTCTGCTGTCCTCTGGTATATACTGCTTGGCTCTGGGGCGGCCAGCGATATTGGTCTCGGCGCGATAGGTTAAGCAAGGCTGCGTTTGGCTTTATCATGTTTGGATAGCTTAGGATATGAGAGCTTGGACTTTTGTGCTGTACGCTGCTGTTCGGTGGATTTTTGCGCTGTGCATTGCTCTACTATACTCCATTCGACTCCCGGGATCCGAGCAATAGTGGCATGGCTCCTAAGGTTGTGTTAGGTTGCGATTAGCTATTTTTGGATGGGTTACGTTTGGTTAGGGTAGTTTTGTCTTTCGTGCTCCACGCGGGTATACGGTGATTTCCTGCCCACCACTTTGCTCTACCCTAGTCTGCTAGACCCCGGGAGGGCAGGAACTGGCGGTAGCAGCACGTTGCGTATCGTTTGGGTACGTCAGGTTAGATTACATTAGTTTGGTTTAGGTTTGGATGTCTTTGACTTTTCAGCTGAAGACTGTGATTCTATAGACTTCTGCACCCTGCTCTCCCCTAGTATCTTCTGCTTGGCTCTGGGAGACCAGCAATGGTGGTGGCGGCACGTTTGGTTGAGTTTGATTACGTTCGGCAGTGTTACACTTGGTTAGGGTAGGACAGGGTACCTTTGACATTTGCGCTACATAGAGATTTTCTGTTGATTTCTCCGCACTCCTGTGCTCTAATATGCTCTGTTTTGCTCCGGAGAGGCCAGAAATCGTAGGCGCTGCATATTAGGTTGAGCTCGGTTACCTTTGGTTATTTTATGTTAGCATGGGTAAGGTTCGGAGAGCTCTGATTCTTCTGATATACACTACGATTTTATGGATATCCGCGACTTACTCTCCTCTAATATGTTCTGCATGGCCCAGGAAGGCCAGCAATAGTGGTCGCTGCACGTTAGGCTGTGCTTTATTACGCTTGGTTATGTTAGGTATGGTTAGGTTAGAACGGGATATTTTTGACTTCTGTGCTATACACTGCATTTCGGCGGATTTCTGCGCTCTACTTCGCTGTAGTGACCCCGTTTGTCCTTGGAGAGGGCAGCAATGGTGGCGTCTGCACGTTAGGTTCAGTTACCCAACGTTTGCTTAGGATAGGTTAGATCTGGTTAGTTCCTGATATCTTTGACTTTGCGCCATGCATTGCTGCCTTTCGCTTTCTGCGCTCTACTGTGTTCTTCTGCACTCTGCCCGACTATAGCGGGGCCAGCATTAGTTCCCATGGCACGATAGGTGGTGTTAGGCTACGGTTGGTAGTGCCACGATTGGTTCGGTAAGGATGGGTTATATTTGACTATTGTGTTTTGCACCGCTGTTCCGAGTATTTGTAGGATCTTCATTGCTGTGCTGTACTCTGCTCGACTCTAGGGAGGCCGGTAATAGTGGTCTCGGCACGTGAGGCTTTGTTAGCCTACGTTCGGTGTGGTTATGTAAGTTTGGGTTAGGTATGGATTGCTTTGACTTTCGTCGTATAGACTGTTGTTCGGTGGATTTCTGCTCTCTACAATGCTCTACTATACTCTCCTCGACACTCGGGACTGAAGCAATAGCGGTCGTGGCACGTTAGGTAGAGCTATACTACGTTTGGTTAGGCTAGGTTTAGTTAAGTTTGGTCACGTTGGGTTTGACTTTCGTGCTGTGCACGGCTATTCGGTGAATTCCTGCCCTCTTCTGTGCTCTAATATGCCAAGCTTTGCTATGGGTATACCAGAAATAGTGGCCGTGGCACGTTAGGTATAGTCACGTTACATTTGGATAGGTTACGTTGGCATTCGTTACGTTTGGATATCTCGACCTCTCTGCTACTTACTGCCATTCTATTGATTCCTGCGCTCCACTCACAGCTAATACGTCCTGCGTGGCGGTGGGAAGGCAGCAATAGTGGTCTAGGAAGGTTAGGTTTTGATAGGTTCCGTTCGGTTATGTTACGTTTGGTAAGGATGGGATGGGGTAACTTTGATTTTTGTGCTTTATACTTGTGTTCGGTGGAATTCTGCGCTCTTCGTTGCCCTGCTATACTCTTCTCGGTTCCAGAGAGGACAGCCATGGCGGTCGTGGCACGATAGGTTATGTCAGGTTACGCTTGGTTAGGTTAGGTTAGGTTAGCTTGGCATCGACTTTTGTGATATACACTGCTGTCCGGTGGACTTCAACGCTCCGCTGTGCACTAATGTGCTCTGCTTGTCTCTGGGGAGGCCGCCAATAGCGGTCGCGACACGTTACATTAAGTTTTGCTACGTCGGGTTTTGTTAAGTTGGCCTGGGTAAGGCTTGGATATCTTTGACTTTTCTGATGTACACTGGCACTCTATGGATTTCTGCGACATACGTTTCAATAATATGCTCTGCATGGCTCTGGGGAGGACAGCAACAGTGGTCGCGCCACGTTAGGTTCAGTCAGCTTACGTTTGGATAGGCTAGGTTATGCTGGCTTATGTTGGGATGGCTGTGACTTTTGCGCTACACACTGCTATTCTCTGGACTTCTGCGCTCTACCTTGCGCTATCACACTCTGCTTGTCTCCGGGGACGCCTGGAATGATGCGCTAGGCGCGCTAGGTTGAGTTATGATGGGTTTGGTTATGTTACATTTCGTTAGGTTAGGATTGGATAGCTTCGACTTTTGTGCAGGACACTGCTATTTGGTGGATGCCAGAGCTCTTGTGTGCTCTAGTATGTTCGTCTTGGCTCTGGGGAGGCCATCAACTGTGGATGTGTCTCGTTTGGTTCAGCTATGCTACGTTTAGTGTGGTAAGATTAGTATGAGTTTGATAAGGATGGCTTTGACTTTTGTGCTATACACTGCTATTCGGAGGATTTCTACGCTCTACCGTGCCCTAATATGCACTGCTTGGCTTAGGGATGGCAGCAACGGTGGTCTCAGCAAGTTACATTGTGTTCAGTCATGTTTGGTTATGTTACGATTGTCTAGGTTAGGAAGGGATTGCTTTATTTTTTGTTGCACACACTGCTATTCGGCGGATTTCTGCGCTCTACTGCGCTGTAACTTGCTCTGCTTGTCACACGGGGGGTGGGGGCAGCAATAACCGTCTCGGCACGTTGGGTTCAGCAATGATGAGTTCGGTCAGTTTACGTTTGGTTAGGTTAGTATAAGGCAGCTTTGACTTTTGGGTTATACACTGCTATCTGGTGGATTTCTGCGCTTTACTGTGCACTAATATGCCCCGGTTGGCTCTGAGGGTGCCAGTAGTGGCGGTCTCGGCACGTAAGGTTGAGTTAGGGTTTGTTTGGCTTGGTTAGGCTATGTCACGTTTGGTTAGGTTATCTTTGCCTTTTGTGCTTTGCACTTCAGTGCCGTGAATTTCAGCGCTCTCTGGTGCTATTGTTTCTTTTGCTTTGCTCTCGGGAGGTCAGCAACAGTGGTGTAGGGACGTTAGGTTGAGTTATGTTACGTTTGGTTATGTGGCGTTTGGTTAGGTTAGGATATTGTAGCTTTGGGTTTTGTGCTATAAACTGCTATGCCGTGGATTTCTACGATCTGCTTTGCTCTAATATGCTCTGCTTCGCTGTGGGGAGGCCGGAAATAGAGCTCTCGGCACGTTTGGTTGAGCTTTGATACGTTTGGTAGTACGATTGGTTGTATTAAGATATGGTACCTTTGACTTTTGGGCTACATACTGCGTTTCGGTGGACTTCTCAGTACTACTGTGGTGTAATATGCTCTGCTTGAGACTGGGGAGGCCAGAAATAGTGGCCGTGGCATGTTAGGTTGAGTTACACTACGTTCGGTTAGGTTAAGCTTGCTTGGGTTATGTTGCGATATCTTTGACGTTCAGGATATGCATTGCCATTCTATGGGCCTGAGCGCTCCATTATCCAATAATATGCACCGCTTGACAACGTGGAGGCACGCAATTGTTGTCTCGGTTCGTTAGGTTTGGATAGCATACGTTTGGTTAGGTTAAGTTGGCATGGGTTAGGCTTGTATAGCTTCGTTCTTCGGGTTATACACTGTTGTTCAGTGGAAATCTGTGCTCTGCTGTGTCTTACTATACTCTACTGGAATCTGGGCAGGGCAGCAATAATGGTCGCGTCACGGTATGTTTTGGTAGGTTACTTCTGGTTAGATTGCGTTAGCTTAGGTTTGGTCAGGATGGCTGTGACTTTTGTGCTATGCACTGCTATTCGGTTAATTTCTGTGCTCTACTGTGCCATGATAAGTTTTGCATGGCCCTGGGCATGCCTGAAATGGATGCCTCGTCCTGCCAAGTTTAGTTATTCTACGTTTGGCTAGGTTAGGTTATGTCTGGTTTGCTTAGGATGGCTCAGAATTCTGTGGTATCCGCAGCTATTGGATGGATTTCTGCGCTCCACTGTGACCTAATATTCTCATCTTTGCTCTGGGGAGGCCAGAGACAGTGAACGCGGCGGGTTAGCTTGTGCTTGGTTACTCTTGGCTGGGTTTGGTTCTTCGGGTTGAGCCAGGATATCGAGGACTTTTGCGTTACACACTGCCATCCCATGGACTTCGACTATCTACTCTCCTCTAATATATCCTGCTTTCCTTTGAGGAGTTCAGCAATTGTTGTCTAGGCACAATAAGATGAAACATATTACGTTCGGTTTTGCTATGTTTGGTTATGTTAGGTTAGGATATCTTTAACTATTGCACAATAAACTGCATTGCTTTGGATTACTGCGCTTCACTTTGCTATAGCATGATCTGCTTGGCTCTGGAGAGGCAAGAAATATTGTAATGGGTTAGCTTGTGCTTGGTTACTCTTGGCTGGGTTTGGTTCTTCGGGTTGAGCCAGGATATCGTGGACTTTTGCGTTACACACTGCCATCCCATGGACTTCGACTATCTACTTTCCTCTAATATATCCTGATTTCCTTTGAGGAGTTCAGCAATTGTTGTCTAGGCACAATAAGATGAAACATATTACGTTCGGTTTTGCTATGTTTGGTTATGTTAGGTTAGGATATCTTTAACTATTGCACAATAAACTGCATTGCTTTGGATTACTGCGTTTCACTTTGCTATAGCATGATCTGCTTGGCTCTGGAGAGGCAAGAAATATTGTACTCGGCACGATAGTTTCAGCTTGGCTACGTTCGGCTCTGTTACGTTTGGCTATGTTAGGTTAGGGTATCATCAACTATCGTGCCATGCACTGCGATTCTATGGATTTCTGCGCTCTAGTCTCCTCTAATATGTTCGGCTTTGCTGTGAGGAGGGCAGCGATATTCTCCTGGGCACGTTAGGAAGAGATACGGTACGTTCGGTTACGTGTCGTTTGGTTAGGTCGGGAGAGGATAGTTTTGATCTTTGTGCTATACATAGCTATTCGGAGGATTTCTACGCTCTATATCGCTCTAATCTGCTCGACCCTGAGGATGCCAGTAATAGTGGTCTCGGCAAGTTAGATTGAGTCAGGCTTGGTTTGTTTAGGCTATGTTCGTTTGGGTTAGGTTTGGATTGCTTTGACTTTCGTGGCACAGACACGCGTTCGATGATCTTCTGCGTTTCAATGTGCTCTGGCATGTTCTGCTTGGCTCTGAGGAGGACAGCAATAGCGGTCTCGTTACGTTGGAAACAATTAGGTTATGTATTGTTATGTTACGTTTGGTCAGGTTCGGATAGGGTAGCTTTGACTTTTGTGCTATACACTGCTCTGCGTTGGATTTCTGAGCTCCGCTGTGCTCTAGTATGTTTTGCATGGATTTGCGGATGCCAGGAATGGCGGTTTCGGCACGCAAGTTTGAGCCAGTTTACGCATGGCATGGCTATGTTCGGATGGGTTTGGTTAGTGTATCTTCGACCCTCATACAACACGCTGCTATTCGGTCGAAATCTGTGCACTGCATTGCTCTCCAGGCATCTGCTTGTTTCTGTGGAAGCCAGTAACAGCGGTCGTATCAGGATTGGTTGAGTCACGGTACGATTTGTTAGGATAGGTTAGGTTAAGTTTCGTTGGGATGGCTTTGACCTTTATGCTGTACACTGCTACACGGCCGACATCTGCGCTCTGCATTGCTCTACAAGCATCTGCTTGGCTCTGTGGAGGCCAGAAATAGTGGTCCTTACTCGTTTGGTTTATCTAGGTTACGTTTGGTAACATTGGGTTTGGCTATGTTTGGTTAGGGTGGCTTTGACTTTTGTGCCATACACTTTAATTCTGTGGATTTCTGCGCTCTACATTGCTCTACTATACTCTGCTCGACTCTCGGTAGGCCAGCAGTTTGGTCGCCGCACGTTATGTTGAGTTATTTTACGTTCGAATTGGTCAGGTTTTGTACGGTTAGGATATGATAGCTTTGGCTTTTGTGCTATGCACTGCTGCTATGTGGGTTTCTACGCTCTAGTGTGATCTAATATGCTCTGGTTGGCGCTGAGCAGTACAGCGTTAGTGGTCTCGGCGCGTTAGCTTCAGCTACGCTGCGTTCCGTTTGGTTACGCTTGGTTAGGTTAGAATAGGGTATCTTTGACTTTTGTGCTTTGCACTGTTATTCCGCGGAATGCTGCGATTTACGTTGCTCTACTGAACTGTGCTCGGCGCTCTGGATGCGGGCGATAGTGGTCGTTACCAGTTGGGTTATGTTATGTTACGTTCGGTTATGTTATGTTAGGCTAAGTTTGGTCAGGGCAGCTTCGACTTTCATGTTATACACAGTTACTTGGTTGACACCTGCCCTCCACTGTGCTCTACTCTAACCTGCTAGACCATGGGCAGGCCAGCAATAGTAGTCGGGGCACGATAAGTTGAGCTTTTCTACGTTAGATTAGGATACGTTAGCTTGGGATAGGTTCGAATGTCTTTGACCTTTCTGCTGTGCACTGCGATTATATTGGTTTCTGCGCCCTACTCTTCTATAATATAATCTGCTCGTCTCTGTGGAGGACAGCAACAGTGGTCGCCGCACGTTAGGTTGAGCTTGGCTACGTTTGGTTATGATACGGATAGTTAGGTTAGGAGGGGTTAGCTTTGTCTTTAGTGCTGTATTCTGCTATTCCGTGGATTCCATCGACCTACAGAGCTCTTATATTTTCAGCTTGGCGCTGAAAAGACCAGCACGGGTGGTCTCGGCACGTTATGATGAGTCGGGCTACGTTCGGTTAGGTTGGGTTAGGCTACGTTTGGTAATGATAGCTGTAACTTTTGTGCTGTACACTGATTTTCGGGGGATTCCGGCGCTCTGCTGTGCTGTAGTATGTCCTGCTTGGCTCTGTAGGGGGCAGCAAAAGCGGCACAGGCACGTTATGTTGAGTCAGGCGATGTATGGTTATGTTCTGTTTGTGTGGGTTAAGCTTGCGTAGCTGTGACTTTCCCATATACACTACGATTATATGGTTTTCCGCGTTCTACTCTCCACTAGCGTGTAACGCTTGAATCTGGGGAGGCCTGAATTAGTGGTCGCGGCACGTTACATTGAGTTAGGTTGCGTTTGGTTATGTTACGGTTGGTTATGTTAGGAGAGGATAGTTTTGACTTTAGTGCCATTGTACGCTATTATCCGGATTCCTGCTCCCAACCGTTCTTTAATATTTTCAGCTTGGCTCTGGGAAGGCCACCAATAGTGGTCTCGGCACTTTATGTTGAGTCACGTGACGTTCGGTTACGTTGGTTTAGGATATGTTTTGCCAGGGTAGCTTTAACTTTTGCGATATACGCTGCTATTCGGCGGATTTCCGAGCTCTACTGCGCTCTAGTATGTACTGCTTGGCTTTGCGGTGGCCAGAAATGGCGAGCGCAGCACGTCAGTGTAGGTTGGGATAGGTCCGGTTATGCTACCGTTCTCTAGGTTAGGGGATGGTAGCTTTGACTGTAGTGCAATAGTCTGCTATTGGGCGGAATTCTTCTTCCTACAGTGCCTCAATACCTTCAGCTTGTCTCAGGGAAGGCCAGCAATAGTGGTCTTTGCACGTTATGTTGAGTCACGTTACGTTCGGTTAGGTAGGTTCAGGCTAAGTTTGGTCGTGATAGCCTTATCTTTTGTATTGTGCACAGCTATTCGGTGGACTTCTGCGCTCTACTGTGCTCCAATATGTCCTGCTTGGCTCTTGGGTGGGCAGCAATACTGTGCTCGGCACGTCAGGGTGAGTTAGGCTATGTTTGCGTACGCTATGTTGGCTTGGGATACGCCTGGGTAGCGATGACCCTTCCGACATGCACTGCGACTCTATGGATTTCTGCGTTCTCCCATGTGCTATTGTGCTCTGCATGACTCTGGGGAGGCCAGCAATAGTGGGCGCGTCATGTTAGGTTTAGTTAGGTTACGTTCGGTTATGTTACGATTGTTCAGTTTTGGGGAGAGTAGCTTTGACTTTGGCGCTATAGCCTGCTGTTAGATGGATTTCTGCGCCCTGCAGGCCTCTAATATTTTCAGCTTGGCTCTGGCGAAGCCAGCAATGTTGGTCTCAGACCGTTATGATGAATCATGTTACGTTAGGTTTGGTTGGGTCAGGTCAAGCTTGGTCTGGATAGCTTTAACTTTTGCGCTGCACACTGCCATCCGCTGGGTTTCTGCGCTCTACTGCGCTCTAGTATGTCCAGCATGGCTTTGGGCAGGACCAGCGATTGTTGTCTCGGCACGTTACGATGTGTCAAGTTAGCTTCGGTTAGGTTGGGTCGGGCAATGTTTGGTCGGAATAGCTTCAACTTTTGTGCTGTATACTGCTCTTCGGTGGATTTCTGCGCTCAACTTTGCTCCAGTATCTTCTGTTTGACGAATGGGAGGATAGCTGTAGAGGTCTCGGCACGTTTGTCTGAGATTTGTTGCGCTCGGTTTGGTTACGATAGTGTGGCATAGGCTCTTGTGCCATACTCTGCTATTAGGTGGATTCATGCGCTATGCATTGCTGTTTTACACTCTGCTCGACACTCGGTATGCCAGAAAGACTGGTCTCGGCACGCTAGGTCGAGCTAGGCAATGTTTCCTTGTGTCATGGTAGTCTGGGTTGGGTCTGGATAACTTTGTCTTACCTGGTGTACACTGCTGTTCGGTAGATTATTGCGGTCTACTTTGTTCTAGGATGCCCTGCTTGTGTCTGGTGAGGCCAGCAATTGCGGTCCCGGCATGTTACGCTGTGTTACGTTACGTTCGGTCATGTTACGTTTGGTCTGGTTAGGAGAGGATAGATTTGACTCTTGTGCTACACACTGATCTTCTGTGGAGCTCTGCGCTCTCCTGAGCGCTGTCACACTCTGCCTGTGTCTGGAGGTGCCAGGAAAAGTGGTCGCGGCAGAATAAGTTGAGCTACGTTCAGTTCGTTTAGGCTTGGCTTGGATACGTTTGGCTGCGGTAGCTTTGTCTTTTGTGCCATAGACTGCTGCTATTCGGCCGTCATTAGTACTCTACTGTGTTCTAGTATATTCTGCGTGGCCTTGGGGAAGCTAGCAGGAGCCGTCTCTGCACGTTCGGTTGAGATATCCTTCGTTCGGTAATGTTATATATGGCTATGTTAGGACTATTTTGCAGTGCACTGCGATACTACGGATTTGTGCGCTCTACTCTCCTCTAATATGTTCTGCATGTCGATGGTCATGCCAGCAATAGTGGACTTGGAATGTTAGGTTGAGTTAGTCTACTTTTGGCTAGGTTAGGATAGGACAAGTTGTGTTGGGGTCTCATTGTCTTAGTGCTATACACTGATATTTGCTGGCTTTCTGCGCTCTACTCTGCTCCTGTATATTCTGTTTATCTCTGAGGTGTCCGGCAACAGTGGTATCGGCACGTTAGGTTAAGTTAGGTTACGTACCTTTATATTACGTTTGGATAGGTTAGGACAGGATAGAGTTGACTCTTGTGCTGTAGACTACTATTCGGTGGATTTCTTCAGGTTTAGTCAGGCTACGTTTGGTTACGTTATGTCTGCGTACGTTATGTTTGCATAGATTTGGTTTTCCATGTACACACTGTTATTCGGTGGACCACCGCGCGCTGCCAGGCTCCACTATACTCTGCTCCACTATGCAATCCCAGCAATCGTTTTCGTAGCACGTCAGGTTCTGTAAATTTACGTTTGATTAGGTTGGGTTACGGTAGGTTAGGTTACGATATTTCAGACTTCTGCACAGTACACTCCAATTCGGTGGAATTATTCGGTCTACTGTGCTCCAATAAGATCTCCTTGTCTCTGTGCATGTCAGCAATGGCGGTATCGGCACGTTCGGTTAAGATAGATTACTTACGGTGACGTTACGTTTGGCCAGGTTAGGACAGGGCAGATCTGTCTCTTGTGCTATACACCGCTATTCGGCGGATTACTGCCCTCCACATTGCTCTAATAAGTTGTGCTTGCTTCTGGGTAGGCCAGAAAGAGTAGTATCGGCAACTTATGTTTAGATAGTCCACGTTCGGTTATGTTAGGCTAGGACATGGTAGGTTAGGGTACCATCCACCCTTGTGATACACGCAGAAATGCGGTGGGTTATTGCGCTCTACTCTGCTTCAGTAAATTCTGCTCGGCTCTGCGGAGCCAAGCAATAATTGCCTCCGAGCCTTAGGTTAAGTTATGTTACGTTTGCTTATATTAGGTTTGGATAGGTTAAGATAGGATAAAGTCCACCTTTGAGCTCTACACTGCTATTCGGTGGATTCCTGCGCTCTACATTGCTCTACTATAGTCTGCTCGACTCTCGGGATGCGAGCAATTGGGGCCGTCGCACGTAAGGTTGTGTCTCGTAACGCTTGGCTAGGTTATGTTAGGATAGGAATGGTTAGGGTAGCTTCGACTTTCGTGCTATACACAGTTATTCGATGGATTCCTGCGTTCCACAGTACTCTACCCAAACCTGCTGGACCCTGGGAGGCCAGCAATAGTGGTCGCGGAACGTTACGTTGTGTTTGGCTACGATAGGTTAGGCTATGTTTGTTCGTGCTTGGTTTGGATATCTTTCAATTTTCAGCTGTAAACTGCGATCCGATGGATTTCTGCAACCTATCCTCCTCTAATAAGTTCTGCTTGGCTCTGTGGGGGCAGCAATAGTGGTGGTAGCTCGTTAGGTTCTGCTTGGTTACGTTTGGTAGTGTTTGGCTGTGATGGGTTAGGTTGGGTTAGCTACGACTTTTGTGCTACGCACAGCAATTCTGTGGACTCCAGAGCCCTATTGTGCGCTATCACACTCTGCTCGACTCCGGGACGCCAGGAACAGCGGTCGCGGCACTTTATGTTGAGTTATGTTAAGTTTAGTTATGTAAGGTTTGGCTATGTTAAGATGGGATAGGCACAACTTTTGCCTACGCACAGCTATACGGTGAATTTCTGCGCCCTACTGCGCTCTAATATGCTCTGCTTGGATTTGGGGAGGACAGCAGTAGCGGTTTCGGCACGTTACTTTCAGTTAGGTTACGTTCGGTGGTGTTAAGATCGGTCGAGTTCAGTCTGGATAGCTTCAATTTTGATGCCGTGCACTTCCATTCTTTGGATTTCTGCGCTCTACTGTGCTCTAACATGTCCTGCTTGTCTCTGTGGATGCCAGCAATAGCAGCCGTGGCATGTTTGTCTGGGATATGTTACGTTCGGTAGGGCCAGGTTTGGATAGGTTTGGTTAGGACAGCTTTGTCTTTTGCTCTAAACGCTGGTATTCGGTCGACAACAGCCCTCTGCATTGCTCTACTGTCATCTGCTTGTCTCTGTGGAGGTCGGTAATAGCGGTCTCGGCACGTTAGGTTGGGTTACGTTACGCTTGATTATGTTACGGTTGGTTAGGTTATTAGAAGATAGCTATGACTTTATTGCTATCGTCAGCTATTTGGCGGACTGCTGCGCCCTACAGTGCATCAATATTTTCAGCTTGGCTCTGGGAAGGGCTGCAATTGTGGTCTCGGCACGTTATCTTGTGTCAGGTTACGTTCGGTTAGGCCACATGAGGCTACGTTTGTTCAGGGAAGCTTTGCCTCTTCTGATGTACACTGCGATTATATTGATTTCTGCGCTCTACTCTCCACTACCGCGTTCCGCTTGACTCTGTGGAAGCCGGCAATAGTGGTCGCAGCACGTTAGGTTTAGTTGGGTTATGTTTGGTTACGTTACGTTTGGTTAGGCTAGGAGAGGATAGCCTTGCCATTAGTGCTATGGTCTGCTTTTCGGTGGATTTCTGCGCTATACTATGCTCTTGTATGCCCTGCTTGTCTCTGGCGAGCCCAGTAAGTGTGGTCGCGGCAGGTTGGCGTAACTTATGGTACGTCTGGGTATGTTTCGATCCTTTAGGTTCGGAGAAGATATCTAGGACTTGAGAGCCATAGTCTGCTATTAGGTGGACATCTGCGCCCTACTGTGCGCTAATACTTTCAGCTTGACTCTGGCAATGCCAGCAATAGTTGTACCGGCACGTTGTGATGAGTCAGGTTACGCTCCGCTCGGTTGTTTCAGGAAAAGCTGGTCAGGATAGCTTTAACCTTGTGCTGTACGAATGTGTCAAAGCCGCCATTGCTGCCCTCGTCAGAGTCAAGCAGGACGTGCTGCCGCAGAGTAGATCGCAGAACACCGCCGAATATATGTGTGCAGCACAAAAGTTAAAGATATCTTGACCAAACTTTGCCTACGAGAGCACAACCGAACGTACCCCAACCCAACCTAACGTGCCGCGACCACTATTGCTGGCCACACCAGAGCCAAGAAGAACACGTTATTGGAGAGTAGAACGCTGAAGTCCAAAGATCCGCAGTATACATCAGAAAAGTCAAAGCTACCCAAACCTACTCCAAACAAACAGGACATAACCAAACATAGCATAACACAAACTAACGTACCGACACCGCTATTGCTGACCTCCCCAGAGCCATGCTGGACATATTAGAGCGGAGTAGAGCGCAGAAATCCGCCATATATCAGCGTACAGAGCGATAGTTGGAGGTATCATAAACAAACTTAGTCAATCCCATCCGAACCGAACTCAAGCTGAATCAACGTATCGTGCAGAGGCCACCATTCCTGGCCTTTACAGAGCAAAGCTGAAAGCATTATAGCAATGTATGGCGCAGAAATCTACCTAATAGCAGTCTACAGCACTGAAATCGAATCTATCCTCTACTAACCTAACAAATCGTAACAATCAAAACGTAAAATATCAAAACCTAACGTGTTGCGACCCCTGCGTCTGGCTTCCACAGAGCAAAGCAGAGCGCATTAGTATAGAGTGGAATGCAGGGGTCCATAGAATTGCAGTGTATATCGGAAAAGTCAAAGCTACCCAAACCTAACTCAAACAAACAGGACATAGCCAAACAAGCCAGACCATACCTAACGTGCAGGAAACGCTATTGGCGCCCTCCCCAGAGCCAAGCAGGACATGCTAGAGCACACTATACCGCAGAATTCCACCATTTATCAGTTTTCAAATTGAAAGTTGAAGCTACCACAACCGAATTTAACCATAGCCAACCTAGCAGAACGTAGCCTGATACAACATAACGTGCAGCGACCACGATTGCAGGCCTCCACAGTGGCAAGCAGAACACGTTAGAGGAGAGTGGGACGCAGTTGTCCATAATATCGCAATGTATATCGGGGAAGCCATAGCAACCCTATCCCAACACAAACCGACACAACATACCCGAACGTACCTTAGCTCAACCTAACGTGCCGAGACCGCTATTACTGCACTCCCGAGGGCATAGCATGGTATACCAGAGCTCAGTGTATGGCAGAAATCCACTGAACAGCAATATATATCACAGAAGTTAAAGATATCCTGACAAAGCATATCCTAACCTAACCCAACCGAACGCAACCTGGCTCAACACAACGAGCCGAGACCACTATCGATGGCATTCCCAGAGCCAAGCTGATAATATTGGAGCACAGCAGGGCGCACTGATCCACCTAATAGCGGTCAATAACGCTAAAGTCAAAGCTATCCACTCCTAACCTATCCAATCGTAACATAACCAAACGTAGCCTAACGAAAACTAGCGTTCCAAGCAGAATACGTTTGTCGAGAGTAGGACGCAGAAATCCATAGAATTGAAGTGTATATCGGGAGAGTGAAAGCAGCCCAAACCTAACCCAAACCAACGGACTATAGCCAACCATAGCCAAACATATCCTCACGCGCCGAGGCCGCCATTGTTGCCTTCAGAGTGTCAAGCAGGACGCACTAGAACACAGTGGAGCGCAGAAATCCAACGAATATCAGTGTACAGCACAATAGTTAGAGCTATCCTGACCAAACATTGCCTAACCCAACCCAACCGAACGTAACCTGACTAAACGTAAGGTGCCGAGGTCACTGTTGCTGGCCTTCCCAGAGTCAACTTGAAAATACTAAATCGCTGTAGGGAGCAGAAATCCACCTGACAACATACTATGGCACCAAAGTTAAAGCTATCCTCTCGTAACCTAACCATACGTAACACAACCAAACGTATCCAAACACAACCTAACGTATAGTGACCGCTAGTGCTGGCCTACCCAGAGTCAAGCGGAACACATTAGTGGAAAGTGAAGCGCAGGAATCCATATAATCGCAGTGTATATCAGAAAAGTCAAACCTACCCAAGCCTAACCCAAACCAACGGAACATAGCCAAACATGGCCTGACAACCTAAAGTGCCATGACCGCTATTGCTGCCCTCCTCATAGCCATGCTCGACATACTGGAGCGCAGTAAACCGCAGAAATCCACGGAATAGCAGCGTGAAGCATAAAAGTCAATGATATCCTACCCAAGCCTAACCAAACGTATCACAACCGAACGTAACCGAACACATACTAACGCACCGCGGAAATAATTTCCGGCCTCCCCAGAGCAAAGCTGAGAATATGAGATTGCTGTAGAGCTTGGAATTCCACCGAATAGTTGTGCACAGCGCTAAAGCCTAAGCCATAATTGCATAACCTAACCAAACATAGCATAACCAGCCGCAACCTAACCAAACCTAAGGCGCCGGGACCACTATTGGTGGCTCCCCAGAGACGAGCAGGACATAATAGAGCACAGGGGAGCGCAGAAATACACCGAATAGCAGTGAATAGCACATAAGTTGATGCCGACGTTTCCTAGCCTAGCAAATCGTAACATAACCAAACGTAACATAACTCAAAATAACTTGCCGCGGCCACAATTGCTGGATTGCCCATAGGCTAGCTGTGAATAGGAGAGCACAGTAGGGCGCAGACTTTCACCGAACCACAATGCATAACAGGAATTTCAAGGCTATCCAAACCTAACGCAACGCAACCTAACCCGACCGAGCGTATCCTAACACGACTTAACGTGCCGCGACCACTATTACTGGCCTCCCGAGAGTCGAGCAGAGCATAGTATACCGCGGTGGAGCGCAGAAATACACCGAAGAGCATTGTATAGCACAAAAGTCTATGCTATCCTGTCCTAACCACACCAAACGTAACAAGACCAAGCGCAACCTAACTCAGACAACCGTGCCGAGACCAATACTGCTGTCCTCCCCGTAGCCGAGCAGAATATACTAGAGCACAGTAGAGCGCAGAAAGCCACCAAGCAGCAATATTTAACGCAGTGGTTGAAGATATCCTAACCTAAACAGGCGCAACCTAACCTAACCAAACGTACAATAATTAATCCTAACACGCCGAGACCACTATTACTAGCCCCCCAGTGCCAAGCAGGATGTACTAGGGTACAGAAGAGCGCAGTGACCCACCGCAATGCAGCGTATGACAGAAAAGTTGTAGCTATACTCTACAAACCTGTCTTAACCTAACATAACCGGACGTAGTGTAACTCATCATGAAGTGCCGAGACTAGTATTGCTGGCCTTGCCAGAGCCAATCAGAGTATATTAGAGCAATGTATAGCGTCAAGATCCTCTGGACAGCCGTGTATGGCACGAAAGTCAACTTTTTCCTATCCTGACCTATCCAAACTTGATATAAGTGAACGTAACAAAATACAACCTATCGTGCTGAGGCCACACTTGCTCGCCTCCACAGACTGAAGCTGAATGTGCTTGAGCACAGTGGGCCGCAGGAAGCCACCAAGTTGCACTGTGTAGCACAGAAGTCAGAGATACCCTAAACTAACCTAACCTAACCAAACATAACCAAACATAGACTGACTGAACCTAACGTGCCTCGACTAGTATTGCTGGCATTCACAGAGTCGAACAGGGTACAGCAGAGGGCAGTAGAGCGGGGAAACCCACCGAATGACAGGTTATACCACAAAAGCAGAATATATTCAGACATAAACAAAGCAAACATGACCTGACCGAAGGTACCCTAACTCTATGTAACGAAACGGGACCACTATTACTGGACTCCCCAGAGGCGTGCAGAGTACATTAGAGCAATGTAGAGCGTAGGAATGCACCGAATAGCAGCCGATAGAACATGAGGCTACACTGTCCTCTCCTAACCTATCCAAACGTAATGTAAACAAACGTAACATAACCAAACGTTACACATATCAATCTAACGTGGCGATACCACTATTGCCGGCCTTTCCAGAGCCAAGCAGAACATGCTAAGGCACAACAGAACGCAAAAATCCACCGAAAGACAATGTATACCGCGAAAGTCAAAGCTATCCAAACCCAGCCCAAAATAACATGTCCTAACAAAACGTAGCCTAGCATAAGCTAACGTGCCGATACCACTACTTCTGGCTTCCCCATAGCCGCACTGGGTGTAGTAGAGCAATGTAGTGCGTTGAAGTCCACCAAATAGCGGTGTATAACATAAAAGTCGAAGCCACCCTTTCCCAACCTAACCTACACTAAGAATACCAAACGTAGCCTAACGCGGCCTATCGTGCCACGACCACTATTGCTCGCCACCTGAGAGTCGAGCAGAGCATAGTATAGCACAGTAGAGCGCAAGAAGCCATCAAATGGCAATGTATAGCACAGAGGTCAAAGATATCCTCACACAACCAGTCCTAACCTACCCCAAGTGAACGTAGCCTAACCCAACTTGAAGCGCCGAGACTAGTATTTCTGGCCTTCCCAGAGCTAAGCAGAGTATATTACAGTAATGTGGAGCGCAGAAATCCACCGAATAGCAGAGTGTACCAAGAAAACCAAAGCTACCCTATCCCAACCTAACCAAACGCAACATAACTCAGCCTGACGTGCCGAGACTACTACAGCTGGCCTCCGCATAACCAAGCAGTATGTACCAAAGCTCAGTAGAAAGCAGGTACCCAGCCGGTAGCAGTATACAGCACAAAAGACAATGCGATTCTAACACAACTTGACCTAACCTAAACAAAGTGAACGTAACGTAACTCAACCATGCGCGCCACGAACAATGTTGCTGGTCTCCCCAGAGACAAGCAGAACATATCCGTGCACATTAAAGCGCTGAAGACCAACGGATATGGACGTTTAGCATAAAAGTTAAATGTATCCTTTCCTTACCTATCTAATCGTAACATAGCCGAAAGTAACCTAACTCAAAGTAACATGCCGAGACCAATGCTGCTGTCCCCCCAAACCCAAGCAGACCATATTAGAGCGCAGCAGACGGCAGAAATCCACCCAAAATCGGTGCAGGGCACAAAAGCTAAATCTATCCCATCTAGACCCAGCCAAACCGAACCTAACCAAACGCAACGTGACTCAACCTAACCTGCCGCGAGCACTATTTCTGGCCTACCCAGGGACATGCAGAACATATCAGAGGAGAGTAGGGCACAGGAATTCATAGAAGCGCAATGTATAGCAGAAAAATCATAGGTACCCAAGCCTTACCAATGCTAACGTAAACTACCATACGTGAACTAACACAAGTTAACATGACGCGGCAACCATCTATCGCCTCACCAGGGTAAAGCAGAGCGCATTAGAGCGCAGTCGGGCGCAGGAATCAACCGAATAGCAGTGTATAGCACAAAAGTTAAAGCCATCCTCTCCTAACCGAACAAACCGTAACATAACTCAAAGTAACGTGCCGCGACTACAATTGCTGGTACGCGCAGGGCGGAGCAGAGCATATTAGAGCACGGTAGAGCATCGAAGTACGCCGAGTAGCAGTGTGTATCACAAGAGTCAAAGATACACTCTCCAAACCTGGCTAAACGTAAAATAAACAAACGTAACGTTCCCCAGACTGCGCGGCCACGACCACTATTGCTAGCCTCCCCAAAGCCAAGCAGAATATAATGGAGTGCAGTAAAGCACAGTGATCTAACGCGCTGCAGCGTATAGCAGAAGAGCGGAAGATACCCTAACCCAAGCTATCCACACCTAACCCCACCGAACGCAGCATAACTCAACATAAAGTGCCGAGGCTAATATTGCTGTCCTCCAGAGAGCCAAGCAGAACATATTGGAGCAATGAAGAGCGCAGTAATCCACCAAAAGGAAGTGTACACAACGTAACTCTATCCGTCCAGGCCAAACCCAGACCATCACAACGAAACCAAACGAAGCCTAACCCAACCCAGTATGCCGAGAACGATATCATTGTCCTCCACAGAGTCGAGCAGGGTATAGTAGAGCACAATAGAGCGCAGAAATCCTCCGAATTGTAGCGTATAGCACAAAAGTCGAAGCTATCACGCCCTAACCTAACCAAACCTAACCAAACCAAACGTAATATAACTCAACCTAACGTGCCGCAACCACTATTGCTGTCATCCCCAGTGCCATGCAGGAAATACTAGAGGACAGTAGAGCGCAAAAAGTCAACGTAGAGCAGTGTATAGCACAAAAGTCAAAGCAGCGCCCTCCTAACCTGACCAAACATAACGTAACCATACGTAGCCTAACTATTCCTAACGTACCGAGACATCCATTGCTGCCCTCCTCATAGCCAAGCAGAACATACCAGAGCACAGTAAAGCGCCCAAGTCCATCGACCAAGCGTATATACCCCGAAAGTCAAGGCAATCCAAACCTAACCCAAACGAACATAAACAAACCAAACGTAGCCTAACTGAATCGAGCATGCCGAGAAAACTATTAATGGCATCCTCGGAGTCGAGCAGAGTACAGTTGAGCAATGTAGAGC
Source organism: Eufriesea mexicana (assembly GCF_001483705.2). Lineage (NCBI taxonomy): Eukaryota > Metazoa > Arthropoda > Insecta > Hymenoptera > Apidae > Eufriesea > Eufriesea mexicana. Next base: position 86,887 of record NW_016913426.1, on the reverse strand, counting down.
GTCGAAATTCTCCGAATAACGGTGTATAACACAAAAGTCGAAGCTATCCTACCCTAACCTAACCAATCGTGACATTACCCAGAGTAGCATAACATATCCTATCGTGTCATGACCACTATTGCTGGCTTCCGCAAGGTCGAACAGGGTACTCTAGAGTGCAGTAGAGCGCAGAAAGCTCGCAAATAGCAATGTATTGCACAGAAGTAAAAGATAGCCTGACATAACCAAGCTATTGCTGACCTCCCCAGGGCCAAATAGAGCATATTAGGTTACAGTAGAGCGCAGAAATCCACCGAATGATAGTGTATAGCACAAAAGAAGGAGCTATCCCATCCTAACCTAAACAAACGTAAGATAAGCAGACGTAAAGTAACTGAATCTGACGTGCCAGGACCGCTGCTGCTGACCTCACTAGAGCAAAGCAGATTATAGCAGAGCAATATAGAACGCCGAAATCGTCCGAATAGCGGTGTATGGCGAAAAGTCGAAGCTATTCTTACCAAACGTTGCCGAAAATATCCTAACCAAGCGTAACATAACACAACGTAATGTGCTGCGACCACTATTGCAGGCATCCCTGGCTATGCAGAGCATATTAGAGGAGAGTAGGGCGCAAAAATCCATAGAATCGCAGTGTGCAGCAGAAATGTCAAAGATATCCAAACCTAACACAAACTAACATAACCTAACCTAACGTAGCCAGTCTCAACGAAACGTGCCGCAGCCACTGTTTCCGGCCTCCCCAGGGTCTAGCAGATTAGATAGGAGCGAAGTGGAGCGCAGGAACCCACCCAATACATGCGTATACCTCAAAAGTCAATGATACCGTAACCTAACCAAACGTGGAGTAACTAAACGTTACGTGCCGCTACCACAATTGCTGGCTTACCCAGAGAGAAGCAGAATATGATAGAGCACAGTAGAGCACAGAAGTCTATAGGATATCAGTGTTCAGCACATATGCCAGTACTATCGTGACCTAAGCCAACCGAACCTAACCTAACCAAACGTAACATTAGTAGACGTAACGTGACCCAACTTTACGTGCCATGACCACTATTGCTGACCTCGCGGGTGCTAAGCAGAGTACAGCAGACCAATGTAGAACGCTGAAGTAGTCCGAATAGCAGCATATAGCACAAGAGGCAAAGCCATCCTGACCGAACGAAACGCAACCTAACTCAGGCTAACGTGCAGAGAACATTACTGCTGGCTTCCCCAGACCCAAGTAGAATATACTAGAGCACAGTAGGACGCAGTATCCCACCGAATAGCGTTCCATAGCAGAAAAGTCAAAGGTGTACTATCCTAGCTTTACCAAATGTAACACAGGGAAACGTAATCTATCCCAGACTAACGTGCAGAGAATACCATTACTGGCTTCCCCAGAGTCAACTAGAACTTACTGTAGAACAGTATAGCGCAGAAATGGACCCAACAACTTTCTATACCACGGAAGTCGAAGCTATCCAGACCAAAACCTAACTAACATGCTCTAATCGAATGTAGTCTAGCACAACCTGACGCACAGAGACAATAATTACTGGCTTCCAAAGAGTCGAACAGTGTATAGTAGAGCACAGCAAAGCGTCGAAATACACCAAAAAGCAACGTACACCACAAAAGTCAAACATACCCTGACCTCAACAGACCTATCCTAACCTAACCAAAAATCGAATAACTAAACTTAACGTACCGCGGCCAGCATTGCTGGCATCCGCATAGCCGAGGAGATCTCATTAGATGAGAATAGAGCTCAGAAAACCATAGAATCGCAGCGTACACCACAACAGTCGAAGCTACCCAATCCTAACATAGCCAAACGTAACATAACCGAAAGTAGTTTAACTCAACCTACCGAGCCGGGAAAACTATTGCTGCCACCCCACAACCAAGCAGGGCATATTATTGGAGAGTATAGCGCACGAATCCATAAAATCGGAGTGCATATCAGAATAGCCGTAGCTACCATATCCCAACATTGCCAAACGTAGCATACCCGAACGTATCATAGCTCTACCAATCGTGCCGAAACCACTTTAGATTGCCTCTGCAGAGCCAAGCAAATCATACTAGAGCAAAGAAGATCGCAGTAATCCACCGAATTGCAGTGTATAGCACAAAAGACAAAGGTATCCTGCCCTAACTTTACCAAACACATCATAACCAAGCGTAACCTAACTCAACCTAACGCACCTGGACCACTGTTGCCGGCAACCTCATCGCAAAGCAGTGCATATTGGAGGAGAGTAGAGCGCAGGAGTACATAGAACGGCGGTGCATAGCACAAAAGACAAAGATTCCCAAGACGAAACCAAAGAAACCTTGCCCAACCAAACGTAACTTAACCAAACCAAACTCGCCGCAGCCGCAGCTACTGGCCTCCCGAGAGCAAAGAGGAGAATATTCGATCACAGTGGAGCGTAGAAATCCACCTAACAGCAGCGTCCTGCACAAAAGTAAAAGCTTCCCCAACCAAACATAACCAAACCGAGCCTAACCAACCGTAACGTGACAAAGCCTTACCTGCATCGACCTCCATTCCTGGCCTCCGCACAGACAGGCAGGACATATTAGATAAAAGTGGAGCGGAGAAATCAATAGAATGGCGGTGAATAGCAGAAGGGACAAAGGTACCCAGACCTAACACAAGCGTAGAATAACTAAACCTAACGCGTCGCGGCCACTATTGCCGGCTCTCCCAAAGCCAAACAGAACATACTAGAGAGCAGTAGAGCGTGGAAATCCGCCAAATAACAGTGTAAGACACGAATGTCAAATCTATCCAAACCTAACCCAAGCTAACATAACGCAACCAAACGTAGCCTAACTCAACATAACGGGCCGAGATCACTATTACTGGCAACCCCAAGGACGAGCAGAGTATAGCAGAGAAACGTAGCGCGAAGAAATCCGCCGAATAGCGGTGTATAGCACAAAAGTCAAAGCTATCCTCTCCTAACCCATCGAAACATAATATAACCACACGCAACCTAACTTAGCCTAACGTGCCGAGAACGCTATTGATGAACCCTCAGTGCAAAGCAGAATATACTAGAGCACAGTGGACCACACATATCCGCCGCATTGGTGCGTAAATCAGAGAAGTTAAGGACCCCAACCTAACCTGACCAAACCTAACCTATCCAAACGTAACCAATCCCAAACTAACGTACCTAGCCCACAATTGCTGGCCCCCCATTGCCAAGCAGGGCATATTAGAGTTAGTAGAGCGCAGGGGTCAACAGAACGGCAGTATATAGCACGAATGTCAAACTTATCTAAGTCAAGCCCAAATAAACCTATCCTAAGTAAGCGTAACGAAACAGAACCTGACGCGACGCGGCCACCACTTCAAGGAACGCCAGACCAAAGCAGGGAATATTAGATCACAGTGGAACGCAGAAATCCACAGAATAGCCGTGTATAGCACAAAAGTCAAAGCTATTTCCTGCTAACCTATCCCAGCGTAACATAGCAAAGCGTAACCTAACACAACATAACGTGCGGCGATAACGATTGCTGGCCCCCACAGAGCCATGCAGAAAATATATCTGGACAGCAGGACGCAGATATCCGTAGTATAGCAGGGTATATTAGAAAAGTGAGAGATGCCCAAACATTACCCGAACCATGGAACCTAACCAAACATAGCCTAACTCAACGTAACGTGCTGCGACCAATATTCGTGGACCCCCAGGGCCTGGCAGGATGCAGTAGAGCACAAAGGGGCGCAGAAATCCACCTAATATCTGCGTATACCACGAAAGTCAGATTTATCGGAACATATCACAAACAAACGTAACGTAACCAAACGCAGCCTAACACAAACTAACAGAACGAGGCCACTATTATTCGCCTCCCCAGGGTCGAGCAGGGTATAGTAGAGCAACGCAGATCGTAAAAATCCATCGAATAGCAGTGTAAGGCGGAAAAGCCAAAGATATCCTGTCTTATCCTATCCAAGCGTAATATAAACGTACGCACCCCAAATTATCCTAACGTTCCGAGACCACTATTGCTGTTCCTCTAGAGGCAAGTACTATAGCACAGAGGCTGGCATAAACCCACCGAGTATTGGTGTATAGCACAAAAGTCAAAGCTACCCTTCCTAACCTGACCAAGCATAACGTAACCAAACGTGGCCTGACTCACGGCCGACATTGGCCGAAACCAAAAATACTGCCTTCCACACAGCAAAGCAGAACGTATTAGCGGAGAGCAGAGCGCAGAAATGCATAGAGTCGCGGTGCATTGCAGAATAGTCGAAGCTACCCTATCCTTACATGGCCGTACTTAACATAACCGAACGTAGATTAACTCAACCGATCGTGCCGATACCGCAATTGTTGGCCTCCCCAGAGCCAAGCAGAACATATTGCAGCACAGCGGAGCGCAGAAATCTACCGAAAAACAGTGTATAACACATTAGTCATAGCTACCCATACCTAACCAAACGTGGCCTAACTCAACCTAACTTGCCGAGACCACTATTTCTGGCCTCCCCAGAGCCAAGCAGAATATACTAGAGCACAGTGTAGCGCAGTAATAGACGGCATTGCAGTGTATACGACAGAAGTGGCAGATATCCTAACCTAACCTGTCCTAACCTCACATAACCGAACGTAGCATAATTCAACATATGGTGCCGAGACTACAATTGCTGACCTTCCCAGAGACAGGCAGAACATATTAGAGCAATGTATAGCGAACAAATTCACCGAAAAATAGTGTATACCTCGTAAGTCCGGGACATCCAAACCTCACCCAGCCTAACATAACGTAACCAAACATAGCCTAATTAAACCTAACGTGCGAAGATCACTATTACTGGCCTCCCTAGAAGCGAGCAGTGTATAGTAGAGCTCAGTAGGGGTCAGAAATCCACCGAATAGCAGTGCATAGCAGAAAAGTCAAAGCCACGCTGACAAAACCAGGCCTAACCTAACCTAACCAAACGTAGAATAACTGAACCTAACCAGCCGAGGCATCTATTGCTGACCTCCCCAGAGTCAGGGAAAACATACTAGATCCCAGTAGAGCGCAGAAATCCACCGAAGAGCAAACTACAGCACGTAAGTCTAAGCTACACAATCCTATCGCAACGGAAACGTAACATAACGGAGCGCAACCTATCACCGCCTACCGTGCCACGCCCGCAGTGTCTGGCCACCCCAGAGAAGAGCACGGGCTTGTAGAGCAATGCAGAACGCAGATATCGACCGAATAGCAGTGTATGGCACATAAGTGGAAGCAACCCTAACTAGACCTTACCTAACCTAACCATGTCAAAGGTAACATTACCCAACCCAACGTGCGGAGACCTCCATTACTAGGCTCCCTAGAACCAAGCAGAACGCATGAGAGCACAGTAGACCGCAGAAATTGACCGCATAGCATTGTGTAGCACAAAGGTCAAAGCTATAATTTCAAACGTCACCAAACATAGCGCCATCAAGCGTAACATGACTCATTCTGACGTGCCGAGACCACAATTACTGCCCTCCCCAGAACCAGGCGGTGAATGTTAGAGCACAGTAAAGCGCAGTAATACACCGCATTGCAGTGTAAATAGCAAAAGTGGTAGATATCCTTACCAAACCTGTTCTAAATTCACATAAGCGAACGCAGCCTAACTCAACGAGAGGTGCCGAGGCTACTATTTCTGGCCTCCACAGAGCCAAGCAGACCATATGAGTGTAATGCATAACGCAGGACTGAACCCAGTAGCGCTGTATAGCTCAAAAGTCAAGGCTACCCTGTCCCAACTTAGCCAAACGTAACATAAGCATACCTAATCAATCTCAATCTAACGTGCATAGACGACAATTACTGGCCTGCCCAGAGCCATCTAGGACATACTAGGACACAGCAGAGCGCTGAAGCACACCGAAAAACAGTGTATACCGCTTAAGTCACAGTTACCCACACCCAGTCCAGACAAACATAACCTAACCAAACGTAGCCTATCTCAACCTAACGTTTCGATCCCACTATTACTGTCCTCACTAGGGTCGGGCAGATTAGATTAGGTCACAGCAGAGCGCTGAAATCCACCAAATAGCAGTGTTTACCGCGGATGTCAAAGTTACCCATACCTAACCCAAACCTGCGTAACGCAACCAAACGTAGCCGAACTTAGCCGAACGTGCCGGGACCACCGTTACTGGGCACCTTATAGACGAGCAGAGCATAGTAGAGCAATGTAGGGAGCAGAAATTCGTCGAATAGCAGTGTATAGCACAAAAGTCAAAGCTATTCTATCCTATCGAAACGAAACGTAACACAACCAAACGTAGCCGAACTTAGCCGAACGTGCCGGGACCACCGTTACTGGGCACCTTATAGACGAGCAGAGCATAGTAGAGCAATGTAGGGAGCAGAAATTCGTCGAATAGCAGTGTATAGCACAAAAGTCAAAGCTATGCTATCCTATCGAAACGAAACGTAACACAACCAAACGTAGCCTAACTCAACATAACGAGCCGAGATTACTATTACTGCCCTCCCTAGGGTCTGGCAGATTAGATTAGGTCACAGCAGAGCGCTGAAATCCACTGAATAGCAGTGTTTACCGCGAGAGTCAAAGCTACCCATACCTAACCCAAACCTGCGTAACGCAACCAATCGTAGCCTAACTTAGCCGAACGAGCCAGCACAACCGTTACTGGCCTCCCCACAGACGAGCAGAGCATAGTAGAGCAATGTAGAGAGCAGAAATTCATCGAATAGCAGTGTATAACACAAAAGTCAAAACTATACTCTCCTATTCAAACCAAACATAACATAACCAAACGTAGCCTAACTCAACATAACGAGCCGAGATTACTATTACTGCCCTCCCTAGGGTCTGGCAGATTAGATTAGGTCACAGCAGAGCGCTGAAATCCACTGAATAGCAGTGTTTACCGCGAGAGTCAAAGCTACCCATACCTAACCCAAACCTGCGTAACGCAACCAATCGTAGCCTAACTTAGCCGAACGAGCCAGCACAACCGTTACTGGCCTCCCCACAGACGAGCAGAGCATAGTAGAGCAATGTAGAGAGCAGAAATTCATCGAATAGCAGTGTATAACACAAAAGTCAAAACTATACTCTACTATTGAAACCAAACATAACATAACCAAACGTAGCCTAACTCAACATAACGAGCCGAGACTACTATTGCTGTCACCCCCAGAACAAGCAGAGTATATTATATCGCAGAAGAGCGCAGTAATCCATAGAATAGTAGTGTAGAGCACAAAAGTCAAAGCTGTTCTCTCCTAACCTAGTCAATCGTAACGCATCCAAACGTAACATAACTCAAAGTAACGTGCCGCGACCACTATGGCTGGACGCCCCAAATTGGAGCAGGGTGCAGTAGAGCAGAGTAGAGCGGAGAATTCGCCCTAATAGCAGTTTATATCAGGAGGGTCAAAGTTATCCTAAAATAACACAACGCCGCCTAACGTGACCAATCGTACCATAACTCAAACTAACGTGCCGCGACCGCCATTGTTGGACTCCCAATAGTCGAACAGAATATAGTAGACAAATGTATAGCGCACAAATGCGCCGAAGTGCAGTGTATAGCACAAAAGTCTAAGCGATACTATCCCAACCTTACCAAACGTGGCATAACCAGACGAAGCATACCTCGATCTAACGTGCCGAGAGCACTACTGCTGGCCTTCCCAGAGCCAAGCTGAAAGCATTAGAGCACTGTAGGGCGCGGAGATTCACCTAATAGCAGACTGTAGCGCTAACGTCAAACTACCTCTTCTAACCTAACCCATCGTGACGTAAGCAAACGTTACATAATTCAAGCTAACGTGCCGCGACCACTAATGCTTACGTCCCAAGAGCCCAGCAGAGCACATTGTGGGAGAGTAGAAAGCAGGAATCCACAAAATCGCAGTGTACATTAGAAAAGTACATGATACCCATACCTAACCCAAACAAACGGAACACACCCAAACATAGCATAGCTCAACCTATCGTGCCGTGACTGCCATTGCTGCACTCCCCATAGCCAAGGAGGACATATTAGAGCACAGTACATCGCAGAAATCCACCGGATATCAGTGTACAGTACAAAAGTTAAAACTATCGTGATCAAACTTATTCTAACCCAAACTAACCGAACGTAACCAGGCTCAACGTAACGTGCAGAGACCACTGTTGCTGGCCTTCCTGTTTCCAAGCTGAAAATATAAGAGGTATGTTGGGCGCAGAAGTCCACCTAATAGCAGACGATATCACTCAAGTCAAAGCTACCCTCTCCTAATCTAACCAAACGTAACATAACCAAACGTAGCATAGCTAAACCTATAGTGCCGCGACCACTACTGCTGGGCTCCCCGCAGCAAAGCAGACAGGACAGTGGAGAGTAGGACACAGAAATCCATAGAATCGCAGTGTGTATCAGAAAAGTAAATGCTACCCAAACCTAACCCATACCAACAGAGCATAGTCAGACCTACGTTAGCTCGACTTATAGTGTCAAGGCCGCTATTGCTGCCGTCCCCAGAGCGAAGCAGGACATACTGGGGCACAGTAGAACACGGAAATACACCGAACACTAGTGCACAGAACAAAAGTTAAAGCTGTCATAGCCAAACTAAGCCTAACCCAACCTAACCGAACGTTGCTTGACCAAGAATAAAGCGTCAAGACCACTATTGCTGGCCTTCACAGAGGCAAGCTGAAGACATTAGAACACTGTAGGTCGCAGATATACACCTAACAGCAGACTATAGCGCCAATGTCAAAGGTGTCCTCTCCTAACATAGCCAATTGTAACGTAGGCAAACGTAACCTATCCGAACATTACGTGCATCGACCACTATTGCTGGCCCCCCCTGGAGGCAAGCAGAACACACAAGTGGAGAGTAGAACCCGGAAATCCAACGAGTCGAAGTGTATATCAGAAATGTCAAAGCCACACAAACCAAACGCAAACCAACAGAACATAGCCAAAAACGGCCCAACTCAACCTAACATGCCGAGAACGCTATTGCCGGCCACCCAAGAGACAAGCAGAAAGCATTAGTGGAGAGTAGAGCGCAGAAGTACATAAAATCGCAGTGTATATCAGAAAAGTCATATCTACCCAAACTTAAGTCAATCAACGGAACATAAGAAAACATAGCGAATCTCGTGCTAACGTGCCGAGAACGCCATTGCTGTCCTCCCCGGAGCAAAGCAGTACATTCTAGAGCACAGTAGAGCGCTAAAATTCCCCGAATGGCAGTATACCGCACAAAAGGTAAAGGTATCCTAGCCAAGCTTGGCCAAACCCAAACTAACCGAACTTAACCTGTCTCAACATAACTTGCTGAGGATAACATTCCTGGCCTTCCCAGAGCCAAGCTGAAAGCATTAGAGCACGGTAGGGCGCTGAGATCCACCGAATATCAGACATTTGCGCTAAAATCAAAGCTAACTTCTCCTAAAAAAGCCGATCGTAACATATCCGAACGTAACACGAATCTACCTACCGTGCTGCGACCGTTATTGCTGTCCGCCCCAGAGCCAAGCAGAACACATTAATGGTGGGAGGAGCGCAGAAATCCATAGAATTGCAATACATGTCAGAAAAGTCAATGCAATTCAAACCTAACGCAGGCCATCAGTACATAACCGAACATGGCCTAACTCAACCTAACTTGCCGAGACCTCTATTGCTGCCCTCCCCGTAGATGATCAGGGCATACTAGGGCACAGTAGAGCTCAGGAGTCCTCCGAATGTCAGTGTACAGCACAAAAGTTACATCTATCCTGACCAAGCTTAGCCTAATCCAATCTAACCGAATCTATCCTGACACAACATAAAGCTCCGAGACTACTATTTCTGGCCATCACGGAGCCAAGCTGAAGCCATTGGAACCCTGTAGGTCGCAGATATCCAACTAACAGCGGACTATAGCGCTATAGTCAAATTCATTCTCTCCAAACCTAGCCAATTTTAAAATAACCAAACGTAACCTATCACAACATAACGTGCCGCGACCACTATTGTTGCCCTCCAAAGAGCCAAGCAGAAAAGATCCGTGGAGAGTAGAGCGCAGGAGCCCATAGGATCGCAGAGCATATCGGTATAGTCAAAGCTACCCAAACATAACGCAAACTTGCAGAACATAGCCAAACATGGCCCAACTCAACCCAACGTGCCGAGACCGCTATTGCTTCCATCCCAAGAGCCAAGCATGACTTACCAGAGCACAGTAGAGCGCAGAAATCCACCGAATAGCTGTGCACAGCATAAAAGTTATAGCTACCGTAGGAAAACTTAACGTAACCCAGCCTAACCGGATATAATCTGACCCAACATAACGTGCCGAGACCACTATTGCTGGCCTTCCCAGAGCCAAGCTGAACATAATAGGGATATGTAGGCCGCAGGAACCCACCTTAAGGCAGGCCATAGCACTAAAGCCAAAGCCATCCTCTCCTAACGTAGACAATCGTAACATAAGCAAACGTAACCTAACTCAGCCTAACGTGCGGCGATCGCAAATGCTGGTCTCCCCAGAGTCAAGCAGAGCATATTAGTGGAGGGTAGAACGCAGAAAACCATAGAATCGCAGTGTATATCAGAAAAGTCAAAATAACCAAGGCCTAACCCAAATCAACGGAACATAACCAGACAAAGCCTAACTCAAACTAACATCCCGAAAACCCTGTTGCTGCCCTCCCCAGCGCCAAGCAGGATATACTACTGGAAAGCAAAGCGCAGAAATCCACCGTATAGCAGTGTACAGGAAAAAGATGACACTACCTTAACCAAATCAATCCTTACCCAACGTAACCTATCGTAACATTACACAACATAACGAGCCGAGACCACAAATTTTGGCCTCCCCAGTGCCAAGCAGAATACGATAGTGGAGAGTAGAACGCAGAGATCAATAGTATTGCAGTGTATTTCACAAAAGTCAAAGCTACCGAGGCCTAACCCAAATTAACGGAACATAGCGAAACATAACCTATCGCAACCTAACGTGTCTTAAACGCTATTGCTGCCCTCGCCAGAGCAAAGCAGGATATACTATAGGACAGTAGAGCGCAGAAATCCACCGAATAGCAGTGTACAGGAAAAGGTTAAAGCTATCCTCATCAAACCTGTCCTAGCCCAACGATGCCGGACTTAACCTGAAACTACATAACGTGCCGAGAATGCTACTTCTGTCCTACCCGGAGCCAAACTGAAAATTAGAGCACTGTCGGGCGCAGAATTTCACCTAACAGTAGAATATAGCACTGAAGTCAAAGCTATCCTCGACTAAAAGAAGCAATCGTAACATAACCAAACGTAACATGACTGAAACTCACGCGCGGGGACTATTGCTGTGTTGCCCAGAGCCAAGCAGGGCACATTAGTGGGGAGTAGGACGCAGAAATCCATATAAACGCAGTGTATATCGGAGAAGCCAAAGCTACGCGAAGCCAACCCAAACTTAGCCTGACCCAACTTAATCGAACGTACCGTGACACACCATAACGTGCCGAGGCCGCAGTTGGTGGACCTCGCAGAGCCAAGCTGAAAATTTTAGAGCACTGTAGGGCGCAGAAATCAAACGTACAGGCGTGTATGGCACAAATATCAAAGCTATCCTCTCCTGACCTGACCAAACGTGTCGTAACTGAACGTAGCCTATCTCATCCTGACGCGCCGAGACCACTATTGCTGTCCTCCCAGGAGTGAAGTAGAACATACTAGAGCACAGTAGAGCGCATAAGTCCGCCGAATAGCGGTGCATAAGACAAGAAACGGAACTACCATATCCTAACCTACCAGACGTAACATAAGCAGACGTTTCTTAACCCAACCTGACGTGCCACCTCCGCCGTCGCTGGCATCACGAGAGCAAAGCAGATTACAGTAGAGCAATGCAAAACTATTCCTGACGCCCACAGAGACAATCGCAGTGTGATAGCGCCCAGAAGAGCACAGAAGTCCATAGGATAGCAGCGCGTAGCAGAAATGTAGAGGATACACTAACGTAACGCGACGAAACCTGGCGAAACCAAACGTAACGTAACACAACACAACGTGCTGCGACCACTATTGCTTGGCTCACACCGAACATGCGGAGTACAGGGGTGCACAGTAAAGCCTAGGAATCCACCGAATGGCAGTGTATTCCACGAAAGTCAAATCCATCCGGATATAACCCAAACGAACGTAACGTAACCAAACGTAACCTACTGAACGTGACGGGCCGAGACCACTATAACTGCCCTCCGAAGAGCTGAGGAGGGTATATTAGAGCAACTTAGGTCGGAGGGATCCACCAAACAGCAGTGTACAGCAAAAAAGCCGAAGCTGTCCTATCCTAACCAAGCCAAACGTGACATTGCCAAGCGCACCCTATCTGAGACTAATTTGCCGAGACCAATACTGCTGGCCTCCCCTCTGCCAAGCACAATATACAAGAGCACAGTTGAGCGCAGAAATCCACCTAATAGCAGTGTAAAGCATAAAAGTCAAGGCCAACATCTCCTAACCTTACCAATCGTAACATAGCCAAACGTACACTGTCTAAACCTATCATGCCGAGACCGCTGTTACTGGCATTCCCGGCGCAAAGCATAACATACTAGAGCACAATAAAGCGTAGAAATCCCCCGAATAGCAGCGTATACCACGTGTGTTAAATCTATCCAATCCTAACCCAAACAAATATAACGTAGCCAAACGTAGAATAACTCAACCTAACTGAGCGAGACAACTGTTGCAGGCCTGCACAGAGCTAAGCAGAATACACTAGAGCACTGTAGAGCGCAGAAGGCCACCATGTAGCAGTGTTTAGCGCAAAAGTCGAAGCCATCCTCAACGAACATAACCTCACCTATCCTAATCCAACGTAATATAACGCAACCTATCTCGCCGCGGCCACTAGTTCAAGAATTCCCAGTTCAAAGCAGGGAATATTAGATCCGAGCAAAACGCAGAAATCCACCGAATAGCAGTGTACAGTGCAAAAATCTAAGCTACCCTATCATGACCATACCAAGCGTAACATAAGCGAACGCGGCTTAACGAAACCTAACATGCCGGGACCACTGTTGCTGACCTCCCCGTCGCAAAGCAGAGCGTATTAGAGCACAGTAGCGCGCAGAAATCCACCGCATAGCAGTGTGTATCACAGAAGTCAAAGCTATCCTATCCTAACCTAACCAGACGTGACTTACAGAGCATAACCAGACGTTCATAATCCTACGTGCCGAGACGTCTACTGATGACCTCCTCAGAGCCAAGCAGTACATATTGCAGGAGAGTAGAGTGCAGTAGTCCATAGAATCGCAATGCGTAGCACAACAGTTGAAGCTACCCAATCCTGACATAGCCAAGTGTAACAGGACTGAACGTAGCTCATCTAAATCTAACGCGTTGTGTCTGCAATTGCATGCCTCCCCGAAGGCAAGCAGAGTATGCTAGAGCACGGTAGAGGGCAGTAATCCACCGCAATGCGGTGCGCAGCACAAAAGTCAAAGATATCCTGACATAACTTACCCTAACCTAACCAAAGAACGCAACATGACTCAGAAAAGCGTGCAGAGACCACTACTGCTAGCCTCCCCCAGAGCCAAGCAGAATATGCTAGACGTCAGTAGAGCGCTTTAGTCCACCTCATTGCAGAGTATAGCACAAGGGTGGAAAATAAACGTGACCAACCTTTCATAAGCTAACCCAACCGAAGGTAGCATAGCTCATCATAAGGGGACGAGACCAGTATTGCTGTCCTCCGCAGAACATATCAGGGCATATTAGAGCAACGAAGAGCGCAGAAATCCAGCGAAAGTCTGTCTATAGCACAAAAGTCAAAGCTTCCCCTTCCTAATCTAGCCAAACGTAACATAACCGTACGCAACCTTCCTCCACCTTTCGAGCCGAGGCCGCTATTGCTCGCGTCTCCAGAGCCGAGCTGGAGATACTAGAACAGGATAGAGCGTAGAAATCCGCCGAGAAAGGGCGTATACCGCACAAGTCAAAGCTATGCTAACCAAACCTATCCTAACCTAGCCAATGATGGCGTAACCAAGCTCAGCCAAGCGTGCGGAGGCCTATATTTCTGGCCTCCCCAGTGCCAAGCAGAGCACATTAGAGCAATTTAGAGCTATCCCATCCTAACATAGCCAGTCGTAACATAAGTAAACGATACGTAGCTCTACATAACGTGTCGAGAACACAATTGCTGCTCTCGTCGGAGACGATCAGAACATACTAGAGCACAGTAGATCGGAGAAATGTGCCGAATTGCAGTGCAGAGCACAAACGTATAAGCTATCCCAACCAAGGTTAGCCTAACTTAATCTAACCGCGCTTAACCTAACACAACGTAACCTGCAGATACCGCTATTGCTGGCTTTACCAGTGCCAAGCTGAACATACTAGAGCACTGCAGATCGCCGTAATCCACCGAATAGCAGCGTATAGCACAAAAGTCAAAGCAATCTCTTCCTAACATAGCCAATCGTAATATCACCAAACGCAACCCAACACAACCTAGAGTGCCGCAACTACGATTGCAGGCATCCACAGAGCCAAGCAGAACATACTAGTGGATAGGAGAACGCAGAAATCCATGGAACCGCGGTGTGTATCAGAAACGTCAAAGGTACCCAAGCGTAACCCAAACAAACAGGACCTAGCCGAACATAGCATAACTCAATATTACGTTCCGCGACCACTATTGCTGGACACTCCACGGCGAAGCAGAATGTACTAGGGACAGTAGAGCGTAGAAATCTGCCGAATAGCATTGCGTAGCACAAACTTCGGAGGCATTCTTACCAAACATGTCCTACCCTAATCAAACCAAGCGCATCCTATCTCAACCAAACGTGCAACCACCTCTATTGCTGGCCTCCACAGAGCGAAGCAGAACACATTAGAGCACAGTAGAGAGCAGAACTCAACCATACAGTAGTGTATAGCACAAAAGTCAGAGCTATACTGTTCTATCCTGACCAAAGGTTGCGTAGCCAAGCTTAATATAACACATCTTGACGTGCCGAGACCGCAATTGCTGCCATCCCCATAGCTAAGTAGAAAATTCTAGAGGAGGGTAGAGAGCAGAAATCCATATAATCGCAGTGCAAAGCGCAATAGTCGAAATTACCCTTTACAAACTTAACCACACATAACACAATCGAACGTAACTTAACTCAACCTAACGTGCCGAGAACACTATTGCTACTCTCCACAGAGCCAAGCAGAATATACCAGAGCACAGTAGAGCGCAGTCATCCACAGGATTTCTTTGTACAGCACAAGAGTGGAAGTTATCCTAACACAACATATCCTAACATAGCACAACTGAACGTAGCCTAACTCAACATAAGGTGCCGAGACTGGTATTGCTGTCCTCTCCAGAGCCTAGCAGAGCAAACTAGTACACAGTAGAGCGCAGAAATACACAGGACGACAGTGTACACCGCGTAAGTCAGAGCTAACCAGACCTAACCCAGACTAACATAGCCTAACCGAGCATAGCCTAACTCAACCTATCGTGCCCAGATCATTATCATTGGACTCCCAGTACGCGATCAGGGTATAGTAGAGCAATGAAGATTGCAGAAATCAACCGTATAGCAGTGTATAGCACAAAAGTCATAGCTATTCTATCCTAACCTATCCAAACGTGTCGTAATCAAATGTATCTTAACTAAGCACATCTCGCCACGACCACAAGTGCTATCCACCTCAGGGTCGAGTAGATTATACTAGAGCACTGTAGAGCGCAGAAACCATCCGACTAGCGGTTTACAGCATAAAAGTGAAAGGGATCCTGTTCAAAATTGACATAACCTGACCTAGCCAACGTTGCCTAACACAACCAGACGTGCCAGGACAACCATTGCTGGCATCACCACAGACAAGCAGGGGCTAGTAGAGCAATGCAGTGCGCAGATATCGTCCGAATAGCAGCGTATAGCACAAAAGTTACAGGTATCGTGTCATAACCTGGCAAAGCGTAACATAACCAAGCGAACGTAACTCAATCTAACGTGCCTACACCACTATTTACGGCCTGCTCAGCGAAAAGTAGAAGATATTAGAGAACTGCAGAGAGCAGAATTCCACCCAATAGCAGTGTAGAGCGCAAATGTTTAGGCCATCCCCTCCTAACCCAACAAATCGTAACAGAGTCACACGTAAGATAGCTCAATATAACGTTCCGCGAACACAATTGCTGGCCTCCCAGATTCGAACAGGGTATAGTAGAGCACAGTATAGCGCAGCATTCCACCGAAAAACAGCTTATGATAAGAAAGTCGAAGCCATCCAAACCTAACCCAAACAAACATAACGTAACCAAACGTAGCGTAACTAAAACTGACGTGCCGAGACCACTACCGCTGGCCTCCACATAGACGAGCAGAGTATAGTTCAGCAACGTGCAGCGCAGAAATCCACCCGACAGCAGTGTGTGGCACAAAAGTCAAAGCTATTCTATCCCAACCTAACAAAACGTAACATAACCGAAAGTAGCCTATCTCAACATAGCGTGCTAAGACCACTATGGCAGGACTCCTCAGAGCCAAGTAGAGCGTATAATAGCAATGTAGTGCGCTGACATCCAGCAGAAAGCAGCGTAAAGCATAAAAGTGAAAGCTATCGTATCCTAACCTATACAAACGTAATACAACCAAACGCAGCATAGGCTAACATAAAGTGCCGAGACCACTATCGCTGGCCTCCCCAGAGCAAAGCAGTACATATTAGAGCAAAGTAGGTCGCAGAAATCCAGCGAAAAGCAGTATATGCAGCCAAAGTTTAGTCCATCATTCCCTAACCTAACAAACCATAACAAAGGCGAATGAAACGCAAATCAAGGTAACGAGCCGCGACCGATACTGTTGGCCTCCGCAGATTCGTGCAGAGGACAGTAGAGCTCTGCAGAGGGCAGAAATCCACCGTATAACAGTTTATAATTCGAAAGTCAAAGCTATTCATGCCCAACCTGCACGAATATAACCTAACCAAACGTTGCCTAACTCAACCTAGCGTGCTGAGGAGAGTATTGCAGGAAGCTCAGAGTCAAGCAGAGCATATTAGTGTACACTAGAGCGCAGAAACCCACCGAATGTCAGTGTATAGCATAAAAGTCGAAGACATAATCCCCAATCCTGACCAAGGGTGACATGACTGGACGTAACGCAGCCGCTCTGTGGTGCCACGACCACTATTGCTGGGCTCACGAGAGTCAAGCAGGGTACAAGCGATCAATGTAGAACGCCGAAATCGAAAGAATAGAAGTGTATACCGGAAAAGCCAAAGCTATCTCAACCAAACATAACCGAACCCTGCCTAACCAAGCGTAACAGGACACAACCTCACCTGCCGCGATCACTACACTTGGCGCCACAGCCACAAGCACAGTGTGATACAGAAGAGTAGAGCGCAAATACCCATAGAACAGCAGTGTGTAGCACAAAAGTCGAAGCTACCCTGTACTAACCTAACAGAACGTAACATAACCGAACGTAACGTATCTCAAACTAACTTGCCGAGGACACTATTGCTCGCTTCTACAGAGACGAGCAAAACGTATTATTCGAGAGTACAGCGCAAAAATGCATAAGAACGCAGTGTATAGTAGATAGGTGAAAGCTATCCAAACCTAATCCATGCTAACATAACACAACAAAACGTAACATTACACGACATAACGTGACGCGTACACTACTGCTGGCCTACCCACAGCCAGGCAGAATACACTAAAGGGCAGTAGTGCGCAGAAATACACCGACTATCAATGTATGGCACGAAAGTCAAAGCCATCCCAACCGAAGTATACCTAGCCTATCCTAACCGAATGCAACATAACTCAACACTACGTCCCGAGACCACTGTTGTTAGCATTGCCAGGTCGAAGCGGAATATAACAGATCAAGATAGAACGCAGAAATCCAACGAATAGCAGTGTATAGCACGAAGGACGAAGCTACACTTACCGAAATTAGCCCAATCAAACCCAACCAAACACTTGTATAGCCACAGTCTGCTATAAGCAGGATTTCTGCACCCTTAAGTGCTCTAATATCTTCAGCTTTGCTGCGGGAATGCCAGCGAAAGTGGCCTCGACACGTCATGTTGAGCCAGTTTATGTTCGGCTAGGTTGGGTTAGGCCATGTTCGGCCTGGATAGGATTAACTTTTGTGCTGTACACTGCTACTCGTAAGATTTCAGCGCCCCACTGTGCTCTAGTATGTCCTGCCTGCCTCCTGCGATGGCTGCAACAGCGGTATCGGCGCATTAGTATTATTTATGCCACGTTTGGTTATCCTCTGTTCGTTTGGGTTACGTTTAGGTAGTTTTGCCTTTTCTGATATACACTGCGATAATGTGTATTCTGCGTTCTACTCTCCACTAGTGTGTTCCAATCGACTCTGCGTAGGCCGGAAACAGTGGCCGCAGCACGTTATGCTGTGTTGGTTTACGCTTGGTTATGTTACGGTTGGTTATGTTAGGTGAGGATGGCTTTGACTTTAGTGCATAGTCTGCTATTAGATGGATTCCTGCTCCCTACAGTGCTTTGATATTTTCAGCTCTGCTCTGGGAAGGCCAGTAATAGTGGTCTCGGCACGTTACGTTGCGTCATGTTACGTTCTGTTAGATTGGGTTGGGGAATGTTTGGGCAGGATAGCTACAACTTTTGTGCTTTACCCTGCTATTCGGTGAATTTCTGAGCTTTGTTGTGCTCTAGTATGCCTTGCTAGGGTCTCGGGAGAGCAGCAATAGCGGTCTCGGCACGTTAGTTTTAGTTAGGATATGTTCGGCTATGTTCCGTTTGTTTGGGTTAGCTTTGGTTAGCTTCGACTTTTCTGGTATATACTGCGATTCTATGGATCTCAGCATTCTGCTCCCCACTAATGCGTTTGCTTGGCCCTGGGGATGCCAGCAGTAGTCGTCGCGGAGGGTTAGGCTTATTCAGCTTACGCCTGGCAGTGTCACGATTGGCTAGGTTAGGAGAGGGTAGCTTTGACTTTAGTGCTATAGTCTACTATTAGGTGGGTTATTTGCATCCTACTGTGCTCTAGTAATTGCAACTTGGCTCTGGGAGGGCCAGGAGTAGTGGTCTCGGCACGTAATGTTGTGCCAAGTTAGGCCCGATTAGGCTGGTTTCGGCTATATTTGATTAGGATACCCATAACTTTTGTGCTGTACGCCGCTATTTGGTGGTCTTCAGCATTCCACTGTCCTCTAGTATGTCCCGCCAGGCTTTGGGGGAACAGCAACGTCGGTCTCGACAGGTTAGGTTGAGTTAGGCTACGTTTGGTTATATTTGGTTGGTTTCGGTTAGGTTTGGGTACATTTGACTTTTCTGATATACACCGCGATTCTATGGATCTCTGCGCACTACTCTCTACTAATGTGTTCTGCTTCGGTCTGCGGAAGCCGGCAATAATGATCGCGGCACGTTATGTTCAGTTAGGTTACGTTTGGTTACATTACGATTGGTTAGGTTAGGGGAGGACAGCTTTGACTTTAATGCTGCAGCCTTCTGTTAGGTGGATTTATGCGCCCTACTGTGCCCTAACATTTTCTGCTTCTCTCTGCGAAGAACAGCAATAGTAGCCTTGGCACGTTATGTTGAATCAGGTTACGTAGGGTTAGGCTCGGTTGGGCTTAGTTTGGTTAGGATAGATATTACTTTTGTGCTGGGCACTGCTATTCGGTGGCCTTCTGTGTTCTACAGTGCTCTAGTATGTCCTGCTCTGCTTTAATGTGGTGGAGCAGCAGAAGCGGTTTCTGCGCGTTAGGTTGAGTCTGGTTATGTTAGGTTAGGTTAACTTAGGTTGTTAGGTTCGGTAGCTTTAACTTTTCTGATATGCACTGCGCTTTCTATGGACTTCTGCGTTCTGCTCCCCGCTTATGTGTTCTGCTTGGCTCTGCGGTGGCCAGCAATAGTGGTTTCGGCACGTTATGTCGAGTCAGGTTACGTTCGGATGGGATGCCTTAAGCTAAGTTTTGTTAGGCTAGATAAAACTTTTATGCTGCACACTGCTGTTCGGTTGTTCTCAGAGATCTACTGTCCCCTAGTATATCCTGTATGGCACTGGAGAGGGCAGAAACAGCTGGCACGTCACGTTATGTTGAGATAGGCAACGCTAGGTTATGTTCCATTGGCTTGGGTCAGGTTCGGACAGCATTGACTTTCCTGCTATACACTGCGATTCTATGAATTTCTGCGTTCTACTTTACAGTTATGTGTTCTGCTTGGCTCTGGGGAGGCCAGCAATAGTGGTCGCGGCACGTCAGGATCGGATATGTTACGTTTGGTTAGTTTGGGGTAGGCTATGTTTGATTGCGGTAGCTTTAACTTTTGTGCTTTACACTACTCTCCGGCTGGTTTCTGCGATCTACTCTGCTGTAGTATATCCTGCTTGCCTTTGGGGACGGCAGCAATAGCTGTCTCTGCACGTTAGGTTTAGTCAGGCTATGTTTCGTTATGATCTCTTTGTTTGGGTTAGAATTGGGCAGCGCTGACTTTTCGGATATACACAGCGATTCTATTGATTTCTGCGCTTTACTCTCAACTAGTGTGTTCTGATTGGCTCTGGGGAGTCCATCAATAGCGGTCGCGGCATGTCAGGTTGGGAGGGGGTGCGTTCGGTTATGCCATGGTTAGTTATGTTAGGAGAGGATTGCTTTGACTAGTGTGCCACAGCCTGCTGCTAGGTGGATTCATGCGCCCTACAGTGCTATGATATTTTCAGCTTGGCTCTGGGAATGCCAGCAACAGTGGCATCGGCACGTTATATTGTGCCATGTCACGTTCGGTTAGGTGGGTTTGGCTGAGTTTCATCAGGGTAGCTTCATATTTTGTGCTGTACACTGATATTCGTTGGGTTTCTGCGCTCTACTGTTCTCTAGTATGACCTGCTCGGGTCTGGAAGAGGCAGCAAAGGCGGACTCTGCATGTTACTTTCAGTTACGCTATGTTTGATTATGTTCTGTTGGTTTGGGTTAAGTCGAGTAGCTTCAACTTTTCTTATGTACACTGCGATTATATGGATGTCGGAGTTCTACTCTGCATTAGTGCACTCTGCTTGGCTCTGGGGTGGCCAGCAATACGGGTCGGGACACGTCACATTGAGTTTTGTTACGATTGGCTATGTTAGAAGAGGGTAGCATTGCCTTTAGTGCTATTGTCTGCTGATAGGTGGATATCTGCACCACACAGTGCTCGTATATATTCAGCTTGGCTCTGGGAATGCCTGCAAGATTTGTCTCGGCACGTGATGTTCTGTCAGTTTACGTTCTGTTCGGCTGGGTTTCACAAAATTTGGTTATGATAGCTTAAACTTTCGTCTTGTACACAGCGATTCGGTGGTTTCTGCACTCTACGGTGCTCTAGTACGTCCTGCTTGGCTCTGGGGTGGGCAGCCGTAGTGGTCGAGGCACGTTAGGTTGCGTTAGGTTACGCTTCGTTATGTTATGGTTGGCTAGGTTCAGATTGGGTTGCTGTGACTTTAGTGATATAGTATGCTGTTAGTTGCATTTCTGCTACCTACTGCGCCCTAGTGTTTTAAGCTTGGCTCTGGGAATGCCAGCAATAGTGGCCTCGGCACGTTATGTTGTGCCAGCTTTCGTTCCGTTAGGTTGGGTTAGGCTATGTTTGTTTATGATGGCGTTAACTTTTGTGGTGTACACTGCTATTCAGTGTAGTTCTGAGCTCTACTGAGCTCTATTAAGCCCTGCTTGGCTCTTGGGAGGGCAGCAATTGCGGTGTTGGCAAATTAGATTTAGTTCTGCTGTGTCTGGTTATGTTCCATATGTCTGAGTTAGGTTTGTGTAATTTTGACTTCCCTGACTTACTCTAGGATTATATGGATCTCTGCGCCCTACTCTCCACTAATGTGTTCTGCTTGGTTCTGGGGAAGCCAGAAATAGCGGTCGCGGCAGGCTAGGATCTGTTGGGCTACGTTCGGTTATGTTACGCATGGTAAGGTTAGGAGAGGGTAGCTTTGGCATAAGAGATATAGCCTGCTATTAGGTGGATTTCTGCGCGCTGCAGAGCACAAATATTTTCAGCTTGGCTTTGTGAAGGTCAGCAAAAGTGGTCTCGGCACGCTATGCTTGTTCATGTTACGTTCGGTTAGGTTGGTTTAGCTTAGATTATGCTAGAATAGCTTCAACTTTTGTTCTGTGCACTGACCTTAGGTGGATTTCTGCGCTCTACTGTGCACTAGCGTTTCCCGTTTGGCCTGGTGCAGGGCAGCAATATAGGTGTCGGCACGTTAAGTTTAGTTAGGCTATGTTCGGCTATGTTCTGTTGGATTGGGTTAGGTTTGGGTAGCTATGACTTTTCTGATGTACACTGCTATTCCATGAACTTCTGCGTTCTACTCTCCACTAATGTGTTCTGCTTGGCTCTGGGGAGGCCAGCAATGGTAGACGCGGAATGTTGGTTTGCGTTAAGCTACGTTCGGTTATGTACGATTGAATATGTTAGGAGGTAGTGACTTTGACATTAGAGATATAATCTGCTATTAGGTGGATTTCTGTGCCCTACAGTGCTCTAATATTTTCGGCTGTGCTCTGAGAACTTCGGCAATAGTGTTCGCGGCACATTACGTTAAGTCATGTTACGTCCGGTTCGGTTGGATTAGGCTAATCTTTGTCAGAGCAGCTCTAGCCTTAGTGCTGTACAATGCTATTCGGTGGACTTCTGTGCTCTACTGTTCTCTAGTATGTCATGCTTGGCTCTGGGGTGGGGGCAGCAATAGAGGTTTGGGGACGTTAGTTTGAGTTATACTATGTTTAGCTATGTTCCGTTGGTCTGGGTTAGGTTTTGGTAGACACGTCATTTCTGGTGTACACTGCGATAGCTTCAACCTTTGTGCTGTACACTGCTATTCGGCGAACATCTGCCGTCTACCCTAACATAACCTGACATCACCTAACCTAACCAACACAGCATACCTCAGCGTAGCACTCCGAGACCCATATAGCTGGCCTCCCCTGAGCCAAGCAGTACTAGAGCAATGTAGAGCGCAGAAATCCGCCGAATTTCAGAGTACAGCACAAAAGTCAAAGCCATCATCTCCTAACCAAACCAAACGTGACACAACCAAACGTGACCTCGTGAGAGTAGTAGGGCATAGTAGAGTGCAGAAGTTCACCAAAATAACAGCTTACAGAACGAAAGCAGAGCTATCACTGACTTACATATCCAAATGTAGCACAACCTGGGGTAACATGATTCAACCTAACGTGGTGAGACCACTACTGCTGGCCTACCCAGAGACAAGCAGATTATACTAGATAACGCTAGAGCGCAGGAATTCGAACCATCGCAATGTATCGCACAAAAGTCTAAGATATCCAAACCTTACCTGTACCAACCTAAACTACCCAAAGGAAGCCAGACCACACATAACGCGCCGAGACCTCAAATGCGGGCCTCTACAGAGCCAAGCAGAACATTGTAGAGCACAGCAGAGCGCAGAAACCCACCGATCAGAAATTTATACCTCAAAGTTCTATGCTATCGTATCCTTACCTAACCAAGTTTAACGTAACCAAGCGAAAACTTTCGAAATCTAACACGCCGAGACCACTATTGCTACTCTCCCCAGAGCCAAGCATAACATATGAGAGGAGAGAACAGCGTAGAAATCTACATAATCCCAGTGTATAGCACAAAAGTCAAAGCTACCCTATCATATCCTGACCATACGTAACTTAACCGAACGTAACATAACTCTGCCTAACGTGCAGAGGACACTATTCCTCGCCTCTGCAGAGCCAAGAAGAATGTACTAGAGCACAGTGGAGCGCAGATATACCCCGTATTGCCGTGTATAGCACATAAGACGGAGGTACCCTGTCATAACTTGACCGAGCCTAGCCTAGACGAACATAACATAACTAAAGCTAGCGTGCCAAAGACTACTATTGCTGGACTTCCCGGAGCCAAGCAGAGCATACTAGCACTCGGTAGAGCGAAGCAATCCGACGCAATGTAGTGTACAACACAAAAGCCAAAGAAGTCCAAACCATACTTGACCCAACCTAACTTTACCAAGCGTAGCCTTACTCAACATATCGAGACGAGACCATAATTGCTGGACTCCGCGGAGCCATGTAGAGCATGCTGGAGCACTGTCGAGCACAGGAATCCAACGAATAGCTGCGTACAGCACAAAAGTCAAAGATATCCTGTCCTAACCTATCAGAACGTAACATAAGCAGGCGTAATGTGACCAGTGCTGACGTGCCACGACCGCTACTGCTGGCTTCATGAGAGCCAAGCAGAGTATAGCAGAGCCGTGTAAAACGCTGAAATAGTACGAATAGCTGTGTATAGCACAAAAGTCAGAGTTATCCAAGAGATACCTCTCCAAGCCTAACATAACAAAGCGTAAAGTAACTCAATCTAACGTGCCGGAAGCACTATTCTAGGCGTCCACAGAGTCAAGCAGAGAGTGATAGCGCACAGAAGAGCGGAGAAGTCCATAGAATGGCAGTGTGTAGCACAAAAGTCAAAGATACACTAACCTAACACACCGCAATCTAACCCAGCCAAACGTAATCCGACTCAATCTATCGTGCCACGACCACTATCGCTGGCTACCCCAGAGACGACCAGAGTATAGTAGAGCACAGTCGATCGCAGAATGGCACGAAATAGCAATGTGTACCACAAAAGTAAAGGATATCCTGACCTAACCGGGCCTAATCTGACCCAACCATACATAGAGTAACTAAACCTAACGTGCCGCGACCTCAATTGCTGGCCTCTCCGGAGACAAGCAGAATATGGTAAAGCACACTAGAGCGTAGAAATCCACCGAATATCAGTGTATACCACGAAACTCCAATCTATCTAAGCCTAAGCCATGCTAATATAATGTAACCAAACGAAGCCCAACGCAACTCAACGGGCCACGACCGCAATTGCTGGCCTCCACAAAGTCGAGAAGAGCATAGTAGAGCAATGTAGAGGGCAGATATCCACCGAATAGCAGTGTATAGCACCAATCGTAACATAACCGAACGCAACCTAACTTTACCTTACCGACCTACACCACTATTGCTGACCTTCCAAGAGACAAGCAGTTCATATAAGAGGATAGTAGAGCGCAGGAGTCCATGGAATCGCAGTGCATAGCACAATAGTCGAGGCCGCTCTGTCCTAACGTAGCCAAACGTAACATAACCGAACGTTACTTATCGCAATCTAACGGGCCGAGGCCACAGTTGGTTGCATCCCCAGAGTCAAGCAGGGCATACTAGAGCACATTAGAGCGCAGTAATCCACCGCATTGCAGCGTGCAGCACAAAAGTCAAAGATATCCTAATCTAACCTGTCCTAGCCTAACCTAATCTATCGCAGCATAGATAAGCGCTACGTGCCGAGAATACTATTTCTGGAATCCCCAGAACCAAGCAGAGCATATTACAGCAATGTAGAGCGCAGGAATTCGCCGATTACCGGTTGAAAGTACAAAAGCCAAAGCTATCCTCTCCTAACCTAACCAATCGTGACATTACCAAACGCAGCACAGAAAAATGTATCGGGCCACCACCACTATTGCTGGCCTCCACGGAGTCGACCGGAGATTAGAAGAGCACAGTAGAGCGCAGGAAGACGCCAAATAGCAATGTATAGAACGAAAGCCGAAGATACCCTGCCCTAACTTGGCCTAACCGCACCTAGTCAAACGTAGAATAATTAGACGTAACGTGCCGCGACCACTACCGCTGGCTTCCCCAGAGACGAGCAGAATATAACAGAGCACAGTAGAGCACACAGTTCGACAGGATGGCAGTGTACAGCACGAAAGCCATATATATCCTATTCTAACACAAACAAACCTGACCCAAGCAAACGTAACCTAACACAGCCTAACGTGCCGCGGCCAACATTTATGGAATTCCCAGAGCAATGCATGGAATATTAGATCACTGTAGAACGCAGAAATCCAACGAATAGCATTGCAAAGCACAGCAGTCATATCTATCCTAGCCTAACATAACCAAACACAGTAAACCCGAACGTATCCTGACTCATTCAAACGTGACACGACCGCCATTGCTGGCATCCCCATAGAGATGCAGATGCTAGTAGAGCAATGCAGCCCAGAGTTATCGACCGAATAATAGTATATAGCACAAAAGTCACAGATATCTTAGCCTAACCTGACCTCACCTGACCAAACCGAACGTAGAATAACTAAACCTGTCGAGACAAGGCAACCATTGCTGGCCTCCACAGAGCCAACCAGAATATACTAGAGCACAGTAGAGCGCAAAAATCCGCCGTATAGCGGAGTATAGCACAGAAGTCGAAGATATCCTATCCTAACCCAACCAAACGTAACATACGCAAACGTAACTTAGCCATTCATAACATGCCGGGACCTCTATCGCTGCGCCCTCCCCGTAACCCAGCAGAACATATTAGAGGAGAGTAGAGCGCAGAAATACATAGGATCGCAGTATATAGCAAAAAAGTTGAAGCAACCCAAACCTGGCCCAAATAAAAGTAACAGAACCAAACGAAGCATAATTCGACATAGCCAGCCGCAGCCGCTATTGTTGGGCTCTCCAGGGTCAAGCAGAATTAGTAGAGCACACTGGAGTGCAAAAGTGCACCGGAAAGCATTTCATATCACGACAGCCATAGCTATCCATACATTACCCACGGAAACATAACCCCACCAAACGTAGCCTAACTAAACCTAACGTTCCAAGACCACCATTACTGGCCTCCCCGGTGTCGAGCAGAGTATAGTATAGCAATGTAGAGGGTAGAAATTACCCTAATTGCAGTCTACAGCACAAAAGTCAATTCTTTCCTATAATAACTTGTCCAAACGTGATATGAACAAACGTGGCATATCTAAACCTATCGAGCCGAGACCACAATTGCTGGCCTCCCAGAGCCTAGCAGACCATATTAGAGCACACTATAGCACAGTAATCCACCCAATAGCAGTGAATATCACAAAAGTCAAACATATCCTGACCTAGCCTGGCAAAAGCTAACCTAACCGAAAGTAGTGAAGCACCACATAATGTGAAGGGACCAACATCGCTAGCTTCTCAGAGCCTGGCGGAGCACACTAGAGCAAATTAGAGCGCAGAAATCCTAGGAATGGCAGTGAATAGCGCAGACGTCAAAGAAGCCTCTCCTAATCTATCCAAACGTGACATACCCAAACGTAGCCTAGCTCAAACTGACACGGCGGGACCACTATTGCTGGCCTCCACAGAGACAAGCAGAATGTGCTATAGCACAGAAGTACGCAGATATCAACCGCATTCCAGTGAATTGCACAAAAGTCTGATATATCCTAACCTATCCATCCTAACCTAACCTAACGGAACGAAACATATCTCAACCTAACGTGCCGAGACCACTATTACTGGCCACCTCTGTGCAAAGCACAGCATACTGAAGCACACTTGAGCGCAGACGTCCTCGGAATAGCAGTGAATAGCACAAAAGTCAAGGCAGCATTTCCTAACCTAGCCAATCGCAACGTAAACAAACGAAACCTAACTCAACCTAACATGGTGGGACCGCAGCTGCTGGCCTCCACAAAGAGAAGCAGAATGTACTAAAGCAGAGGAGAGCGCAGAAATCCACCGCGCTGCTATTAATAGCACAAAAGCCGTAGATAACCTAGCATAACCTGACTCAACCTAATATAACTCAACGTAGCATGGCACAAAATAAAGCGCCGCGACCACAGCTCCTGGCCTCCCCAGAGCCAAGCAGAATATGCTAGAGCACAGGAAATCACATAAGCCCACCGAACAAAAGCGTATAGCGCGAAAGTCAAACACATCCTAGCCAAATATAGCCGAACCTGACATAACCAACGGTAACATGCCTGAAACTAATGTGCCACGACCACTATTGCTCGCCACCCGAGAGACGATCAGAGCATAGTGGAGCAATGTTGAGCGCTAAAATCCACCGAATAGCAGTGTACAGCGCAAAGTCGAAGATATTCTAACCAAACCTGGATACCCTTACCCAAGCGACCGTAGCATAGGACCGTATAAAGTGCCGCTACCACTGCCCCTGCGGCACTGGATCCAGCAGGGCTTAGCAGAGCACAACAGATCACGGAAAGTTACCGAAATGCGGTGTATAGCACAAAAGACATAGTAGACTATCCTAACCTAGCCAAACGTAACGTAAGCAAACTTAACCAAACGCAACCTAACACGACGAGGCTACTACTGATGGCCTCCACAAAGACAAGCAGGATGAAGGAGTGCACTCTAGTGCGCAGAAACCCACCGCATTGCAGTGAATAGCACAAAAGTCAAGGATGCCCTAACCTAACCTGTCGTAACCTAAACTAAACAAATATGACTTAACTAAAACTAACGTGCAGAGATCACAGTCGCTGGCCCCACCAGAGCCGAGCAGAAAATATTAGAACACGGTAAAGCGCAGAAATCCCCAAAAAGCAGTTTTTCGCACAGAGGCCTGAGCTACCATATCCTAAACTCACCAAACGTAACAAAACCGAACGTAGCATAGCACAACTTAACGCAACGAGAAAACTATTGCCGGCCTCGCAGAAGCCAAGAAGGAAATGTTACAATGCAGTGGAGAGCAGGAATCGGAGAATAGCAGTTTATACCACAATAGCCTAAGCTGCCCCATCCTAACTTCACCAAACGTAACATGAAAGAACGCAGCATATCTCAACCAAAAGTGGCGCGATCACCATTGCTGGCCACACCAGAGACAAGCAGAACATACTAGAGGACAGTAGAGCGCAGAAATCCATAGAATCGCAGTGTATAGCACAAAAGTCATATCTGTCCAGACCAAATCCATGGTACCATAAACTAACCAAACATAGCATACCTCAACACAGCGTGCCGCGGCCATTAGTGCTTGTCTCCCCATGGTCAACCAGAATGTAGTAGAGCGCAGTTGCGCGCAGAAGTCCACAGAACGGCAGTGTATACCAAGAAAGTCAAAGCTAACGTTACAGGAACCAATCCAACCCAATCCAACCAAACGTAGCCTAACTCACACTAACGCGCCGAGACCACTACTACTGGCCTCCATATAGCGGAGTTGAATATACTAGAGCTCAGTAGAGCGCGGAACAGCACCGAATCGCGGTGTATAGCACAAAAGTCAAAGCAGTCCCCACCAAACTTAAACCAACCTAACCTAACCAAACGTAACATGACGCGTCCTAACTTGCCGCGACCCCCATTGCTGACGTCGGCACGGGAAAATCAGGTTGCGATGGAGCAGATTAGAGCGCAGAAGTCCATAGAAAAGAAGTCTTGAGCGCAAAAGTCAAAGCTATACAAACCAGAACCAACCTAACCAAACTGAACCAAACGTAATGTAACTCAACCTATTGTGCAGTGACCAGTATTGCCGGCATCCACAGAGCCAAGCAGGACATATTAGATAACAGGAGAACGCCGAAATCTATAGGTCGCAGGGAATAGCAGAAGAGCGAAGGCTATCTAAATTTGATCCAAACAAGCATAACAAAACCAAACGTGACATAACTCATGCTAATGAGCCGCGGCCACTATCTCTGCACTCCCCTGAGCAAAGCAGCGCATACAAAATCACAGAAGAGCACAGAAATCGACCGAAATGCAGTTTATACCACAAAAGTCAAAGCTACCTTTGCCTAACCTAACCAAACATAAAATAACCAAACGTAACCTATCTTAACCTAACGTGCACAGACCACTACCGCTGACATCCGCAGAGCCCATCAGAATATACTAGAGTACAGTAGTGCTCAGACTTCCTCCGCACTACAGTGCAAGCACAAATGTCAAAGATATCCTAACTTAACAATTCCCAACGTAACGCTCCAAACGTAGCCTAACTGAACTTGACGGGCCGATACCACTATTGCTGGCCTTTCCAGAGCCAAGGTGATGATCTCAGAGCACAGTAGAGCTCACATATCCACCGAGTAGCAGTGTACAGGAAAAAAGTCAAAGCTATCCTCTCCTAACCTAACAAATCGTGACATACACAAACGTAGCATATGTCATCCTAACGTCGCTGGACCACTGTTGCTGGTCTCCCCAGAGACACGCAGAATTTGCTGGAGCACAGTAGAGAGCAGATGTCCACCGCACTGAGGTGTAAAGCAGAAAAGTGAATGATATCCTCGTCTTACCTGACAGAGCCTAACATGGCCAAACGAAAAACAACTCAACCTAGCGTGCAGAGACCACTACTGCTGTCATCCCCAGCTCCTAGCAGGGCATATTATAGCACATCAGAGCGCAGAAATCCACCGAAAATCAGTGTATAGCACAAAAGTCAAAGCTACCATTTCCTAACATAGCCAAACGTGGCCTGACCATACCCAGGCTAACTATACATAGCGTGCCGAGACCACTATTGGTGGCCTCTCCAGCGCCAAGCGGAGCATATCAGAGCACAGTAAAGTGCAGGAATCAGCCGAATAGCAGTGTATAGCGCAAAAGCTGAGGTTACCATATCCAAGCATAACAACGTAACGTAACACAAACTGATTTGCCACGACAGATATTGCTGGCTTCCCGAGAGACGAGTACAGTATAAAGAGCCGTGTATGGCGCAGAAATTCACAGGATCGCAGTGTATGGCGCAAAAGTCAAAGGTACCCTGTCCTAACCTAGCCAAACGTAACATAAGCAAGCGCAACATAGCTTAGGCTATCGTGCCGACAGCAATACTTCTGGCATCCCCATAGCCAAGCAGAGTTTGCTAGAGCACAGCAGAGCGCAAAAATCCACCGAATAGAAGCGTATAGCACAAACGTCAAAGCTGCCCACTCCAAACCTATCCAAATGGAATATAACCAAGCGCAACCTAACACAGCTTAACGTGCCGAGACCACTACTGCTGTCTTCCCCAGAGACAAGCAGAATACCCTAGAGCACATGGGACTACAGAAATCGTAGGCGTTGCAGAGTAAAGCACAATGTTAAATATATTCTAACCTAACCTGATTTAACCTAACCAAACAAAACGTAAACTAGTCCAGAATAACGAAACCACTGTTGCTCCCTTGCCCAGAGACAAGCGGAATATGATAGAGAGCAGTATAGCACATAATTCCGCAGAATATCAGTGTTGAGTTCATATGTCAGCGCTATCCTAACCGAACCCAAGCAAACCTAACCTAACCAAACGTAACCAAACCAAACATAACATGCCGCGACCAGTATTGCTGCTCCACAGTGAGCCAAGCAGGGCATAATAGAGGAGGATGGAGCGCGGAGAACCACAGAACCACAGTGTATGTCGGAAGAGTCGTTGCTATCCAAACCTAACCAGTGCTAACGTAACCCAGCCAAGCGTACACTATCTCAACCTGTCGTGACGAGATCATCACTACCGGCTTCCCTATAGCCAAGCGGAGCATACTAGGGCGCAGTAGAGCTTAGAAGTCTACCGAATTGCAGCGTGCACCAAGAAAGTCAAATCTATCGGAACCTAACCCGAGCCAACGTAAAGTAACCAAACATGATATAACTCAACCTATTCGGCCGTGACCACTATTACTGGACTACCCAGAATCGGGCAGAGTATAGTAGAGCACAGTATATCACTGAAATCCGTGGCGTAGCAGTGTAAAGCGCAAAAGTAAACGTAGCCTAACCTAACCTAACCTAACCTAACCAAACCTAACCTAACATAACCTAACCAACGTAAACCACCCAAACGTTGGCTAACTTAACATAACTCGACGCGACCACTATATCTGGCCTCCCCAGAACCAAGCAGAACATTAGAGGAGGGTAGAGAGCAGGAATCCGCAGAATCGCAGCGTATAGCGGAAAAGGCGAAGCTATCCAAACCTAGCCAAGGCAAACATAACATAACCAAACCTAATTCGCCGAGACCAAAATTACTGGCGTCCCCAGAGCCAATCAGAACATACTAGATCGCAGTAGAGCGCAGACGTCGACCGCATTCCAGTGTGCAGCACAGAAGTCATAAATATCCTAACGTAACACAGAGAAACCTAACCTAACCGAACGTAACCTAACACAGCCTAGCGCACCGCGGCCACTATTTCTGTCCTCCGTTTGAGTAAAGCAGTGCATACTTGATCACACTGGTGCGCAGGAATCCGCCGGCTAGCTGTGTGTAGAATACAAGTCGGAGCTTCCCTGGACTTACATAACCAAACATATCATAGGCAACCGTAACCTAACTCCACCTAAATGACCTTCAACACTATTGCTGACCTCGCCAGAGCCAAGCAGAATACACTAGAGCGCAGTAGATCACAGAAATCCGCGGCGTTGGAGTGAAAAGCACAAAAGCCAAAGATAACCTAACCTAGCCTGACCGAACCTAATCCAAGCAAACGTACCCTAACTCAGCGTATGGAGCCGACACCGCCATTGTTGTCTTTCCCAGAGCCA
>NW_016913426.1:29610-53844 GCF_001483705.2 Eufriesea mexicana | reverse complement strand
CCAAACGCAACACAGCTTAAGGTGCCGAGGCCGCTATTGCTGGCATCCACACAGCCAAGCAGAACATATTAGAGCACAGTAGATCGCAGAAGTCCACCGAATTGCAGTGCATAGCACAAAAGCCAAATCCACCATAACCAAACGTAAGCTAACCTAACCCAGCCAAACGTAACCTGGCTCAACCAAACGTGCGACGACCGCTATAGCTGGTCCCACAGAGACAAGCAAATGCTAGTATAGCAATGCGGAGAGCAGGTATCCATCGAATAGCTGTGTATTGCACAAATGTCAAAGCTACCCTAACCAAACCTAACCTAACCTAACCTACCCAAACGTAACATAACTCAACCTTACGTGCCGCGACCACTACTGCTGGCGTTTCCAGAGACAAGCGGAATATGAAAGAGCAGAGTGGAGTACAGAAGTCCAGATAATGTCTGTGTCGAGCACAGGAGTCAGTGATATCATATCCTACCCTAACCGAACGTGACTCAACAATCGAAGCCTCTCAGAACCTAAGAGAGAGACCACTATTATAGGGCACCCCAGTGTCGAGCGGAGTATGCTAGAGAAGAGTAGAGCCAAGAAGTCCATAGAATAGCAGTGTTGAGCTCAAAAGTCGTAGGTTTCCTAACCTAACCCAACCAAACATGACCTAACCAAACGTAACCTGAACAAACCTAAAGCGCCGCGACCACCATATCTGCGCCTCCCCCCACAGCAAAGCATGGCATATTAGGGCACAGTAGAGCGGAGAATTCCACCTCACAGCTGTCCATGGCGCAAAAGCCATAGCTATCCTTTGCTAACCTAAACAACCGCAGGATTACCAGACGTAACAGATCTCAGTCTAACATTCCGTCACCACTACTGCTGGCCTCCGCAAAGCCAAGCAGAACGTATTAGAGGAAACTAGAGCGCAGAAAACCATAGTATCGTAGTGTACAGCAGAAAAGTCTAGGACACCCAGCAGAACCCGGACCAACATAACCTACCCCGACACAGCCATACTCAAAATAACGTACAGCGACCAATGTTGCTGGCCTGCCCAGTTCCAAGCTGAATAGAGTACAGCACAGAAGTGGGCAGGAATCCACCGAATGACTGTGTACCGCTCGAAAGTTAAATATATCCTAACCTAACTCAGCCTAACCAAACAACCGAGCGTAACGTAGCTAAACGTGGAGTGCCAAGAATACTATTGCTGGCATCGTCAGAACCAAGCAGATCATATTAGAGAAATGTAGATGGCAGCATTCCACCAAATAGCGGTGTACAGCACAAAAGACAAATATATCCTTTCCTAATCTAACCAAACGGAGCAATGCCAAACGCAACGTAACATAACCTAACGTGCCGAAACCACTATTGCTGGCCTCCCCAGATACAATCAGATTATGCTAGATCACAATAGATAAGTGCGTGGCATACGACTCAATGCTATCCTGACCTAACGTAACCACGCGTAACATGACCAAATGTTATATATCTCAAACAAGCGTATCAAGACCACTATTGCTGTCTTCGCCAGAGCCAAGCAGAACATACTAGAGAGCAGTGGAGCGCACAATTGCACCGAACAACCGTTTGTAACACGAAAGGCAAAGCTATCCAACCTAACCTGAACAAACGTAACGTGACCAATCGCAACATAACCCACACTAACATGCCGTTACCATTATTGATTCTATCGCCAGATCCAGGCAGAACATATTAGGTCAACGCAGAGCGCAGGATTCCACCGAATGTCGGTGTATAGCGCAGAAGTCAAAGATACCCTTACCTATCCAGGCCAAACCTAACCTAACCAAACGTAGCATAACTCAAACAAACGTGCCGAGAACCCAATTTCTGGCCTCCCCACAGTCGAACGGAGTATGGCAGAGCAATGTAGGGCGTAGAAAGCCACCGAGTATTGATGTCAAGCACAAAAGTCAAAGCTACACTCTCCTGAGCTAACGAATCGTGACACTACCAAACGTAGCCTAACATAACTTTTCGTACCACGACCGCCACTGCTGGCGGCTCCAGAGAAGGGTAGGGTGTAGTGGAGCCAGGTAGAGCGCAGAAAGCCACCAGATATCAATGTGTGGCATAAAAGTCGAAGATAAACTTACCCAACTCTACCAAACGAAACCTAACCAAATGTGGAATATCTAAACCTAACGTGCCGAGACCTCTCCTGCTGGCCTACCCAGAGCCAGGCTGAACATACGAGAGCATTGTACAGCGCTGGAATCCACATAGTAGCAGCTTATAGCACAAAAGTCAAAGATATCCTGTCCTAACCTATCCAAACCTGACATCACCGAACGCAACATAGCACAGCCTAACGTGCCGAGATCACTGCTGCTGGCTTCCCCATTGACGAGCTGAATATACCAGAGCACAGTAGAGAGCAGGAAACAGCCGGATAGCATTGTATAGCACAAACGTCAAAGCCATGCGAACCAAACTGAACCTACCGTATTCAAGCCAAACGTAACATGGCACAACGAAACGTTCCGCGCCAGCAATTGCTGGATGCCAAGAGACAAGCAGAGGCTAGTAGAACAATGCAGAGCGCCAATGTCGGCCGGAAAGTATTGCATACCACGAAGGTCAAAGCTATCCTAACCAAGCCATACCTAAGCAAGCCAAGCCAAACGTAACGTAACACAACCTATCGAGCCGTGGGCACCATTGCTGGCCCCCAGATCCAGGCGGTGCGCATTAGAGCACAGTAGGTCGGAGAAATCACCCGTATAGCAGTTTATAGCGCAAAAGTCAAAGCAATCCTATCATAACGTGTCCAAACGTAACGCATCCAAGCGTAACCAAGCTCAACCCATCATGCCGCGACCGCTATTGCTGGCTTCCTCTGAGTCGAGTAGGGTGTAGTAGACCGACGAAGAGCGCAGATATCTGCCGAATAGCTGTGCACAGGGCAAAAGTCATATCTCTCCCATCCTAACCTAACCAAACGCAACATGGACAATCCGATACCTAACTCAACCTAACGTGCCGCGGACACAATTTCTGGCCTCCCCGGGTCAAGGCGGGGAATATTAGGTCACAGTAGAGCGCAGAAATCCACCGAATAGCAGTGCATAGCACAAACGTCAAAGATATCGTAGCCTAACATAACCGTACAAAGCATATGCAAACAAAACGTTACACGAACTAACGTGTCTAGACCACTATTACTGAGCTCCACAGAGCAAAGCAGAGCATATTAGAGCACAGTAGAGCGCAGAAATACATCGCATAGCAGAGTATAACGCATAAGTCTAAGCTATCTTGCCCCAACCTTACCAATCGTAACTCAACCGAACGTAACCTAACTCAACATAACGTGCCGAGACTTCTATTGCTGGCATAGCCAGAGCCAAGCAGAGCACGCAGGAGAAATGTGTAGCGCAGAAATCCAGCGAATAGCAGTGTATAGCACAAAAGTCGAAGCTATCCTATCGTAACCTAACCAAACGTAACATAACCAATCGTAAGCTAACGGAATCTATCGTGCTGAGACTACTATCGCAGCTCTCCCCAGAGACAAGCGGAACATACTAGGGCGCAGTAGGGCGCAGAAATTCTCCGGATAGCAGCGCATAGCACAAAAGTCAAAGCAATGCTGACCAAACCTAATCCAACATTACCTAACCAAACGTAGCCAAGCAGAGCCTCTCGTGCCGCGACCCCTATTGCTGGCCTCCCCAGAGTCGAGTATGGTATAGTAGAGCAATGTAGAGCGCAGAAATCCGCCAAATAGCAATGTATATCTGAAACGTCACAGACGCTCTGCCCTGTCCAGGCGTATCATAACCATACCAAACGTAGAATGACAAGACCTAATGCGTCGCGACCTACATCGCTGGCCTCCCATAGCCAAGCAGAATATACCAGAACACAGTAGACCGCAGAAGTCCACCGAAGAGCAGTGTAGAGCACAAACGTGAAAGGCTTCCTAACCAAACTTATCCTTCCCTAAACAAACCAAACCTAACCTAGCTCAGCCGAACCTGCCACGACCACTATTGCTGGCCTCCCGAGGGTCAAGCAGAAGCTAGCAGAGCAATGCAGAGCGCAAGCATCCACCAACTAGCAATGTACAGCACCAAAGTCGAAGCTACCCTATCGTAACTTGACATCCAAGTCCAAAATTGACATAACCGAACATAGCTTAACTCAACCAAACGTGCCCATACCATTATTGCTTGCCTCCCAAGAGCCATGCAGAATATACTAGGCCCAGTGGATCGCTCTAATACACCGCATTGCAGTGTATAGCACAAAAGCGGAGGATATCCTGTCCTACCCTGCCCTAGCCTAACACAACTGAACGTATCGTGACTTAGAATAAAGTGCCCAGACTACTATTGCTGGCCTCCCCAGAGAGAAGCAGAACATACTGGAGGAATGTAGAGCGCAGAAATCCACCGGATGCCTGCGTATATCAAAAGTCAATGCAGGATGTCCTTGACCTTTGCGATATGAATAGCAATGCTGTTGATTTCTGAGCTGTTCCGTGCCCTACCATATTCTGCTTGTCACTGCGGAGGCCGGCAATAGTAGTCTTGGCACGTTAGTTTGAGTTAGGTTACGTTTGCTTATGGTACGTTTGGTTAGGTTGGGAAGGGATAGCATTGACTTTTGCGCTATGCACTGGTATTCGGTGGATTTCTGCGATCCGTCCACCTATAATATGCTCTGCTTGACCCGGCGGTGGCCAGCAATACTGGCCGCGGCACGTAAGGTAGAGTTATATTGCATTCGGCA
The DNA here is from genome assembly GCF_001483705.2 of Eufriesea mexicana. NCBI lineage: Eukaryota > Metazoa > Arthropoda > Insecta > Hymenoptera > Apidae > Eufriesea > Eufriesea mexicana. Next base: position 49,086 of record NW_016913426.1, on the reverse strand, counting down.
TGGTTTGGTTCAGTTGGTCTAGGTGAGGATAGCTTTGACTCTTGTACTGAACACAGATAATGTTTGGACCTCAGTGCTCTACTGTGCTCTATCGTATTCCGCATGTCTCGGGGAAGGGCAGCATTAGCGGTCTCAGCACGTTAGGTATAGCTAAATTACGTTTGGTTATGTTACGTTTGATAATATTTCGATTGCTTAGGTTAGGACGGAACAGCTTTGACTTTTGCGCTGTACGCCGATATTCCGTGGATTCCAACGCTCTACATTGCCCTCCTATACTCCGTCCGAATCTGGGGAAGCCAGTAATAGTGGTCTCGGCAGGTTGGGTTAAGTTAGGCAACGTTTGGATATGTTATGGTAGCTAGTGTTAGGTTTGGACAGCTTTCCCTTTCGTGGTATAAACTGTTGTTCGGTGGATTTCTGTGCTCCACTGAGCTCCAGTCTGTTCTGCTTGACTCTGTGGAGGCCAGCAATAGTGGTCTCGGCACGTTAGTTTGAGATATATGACGGTTGGTTATGTTACGTTTGGCTAGGTTAGGATGGGATAGCTTCGACTCTTATGCTACGCACCGCTATTCCGTGTACTTATGCGCTCTACTGTGCCCTACTATATTCTGCTCGAATCAGGGGAGGTCAGCAAAGGTGGTCGTGGCGCGATATGTTGAGTTAGGTTACGCTTGGTTTGGTTAAGATAGGATATCTTTCACTTTTGTTTTGTAAACTGCAATTCTGTGGATTTCTGCGCTCTACTGTAATCTAATATTCTGCGTTTTACAGCTGCGAGGTCAGAAATAGCGTCTGCGGCGCGTTAGGTTTTGCTAGGCTAGAATATGCCTGGTTATGTTAGCTTGGGTTATGTTTGGATAGCTTTCCCTTTCCTGCTATATGATGTCGTTCGGTGTATTTCTCTGCTCCGCTGCGCTCTAGTATGTTCTGCTTAGCTTTGGCGAGGCCAGCAATAGTGGTCTCGGCACATTAGTTCGAGATATACAGTGGTTGGTCGTGACACGTTTGGTTAGGTTATGTCTGGGTAGCTTGGACTCTTACGCTGCACACCGTTATTCGGTGGAAATGTTCGCTCTAGTGTGCTCTAGTATATTTTGCTTGCCGCTGGGGACAACAGAAATAGCGATCTCGGAACGTTGTGTCATGTTACGTCGCGTTTGGCGATGTTACGTTTGGTTACCCAAAGATGGGTTATCTTCGACATCTGTGCTATACACCGCTATTCAGTGGACTGCTACGCTCTACATTGCCCTAATATGTTCTGCTTGGCTCTGGGGGGGGGGGGGGCAGCAATGATGGTCACGGCACGTCAAGATGAGTTAGTTCACGTTTTGTTTCGTTACGCTTGGTTAGGTTAGGATAGCATATCTTTGACTTCTGCGATATATACCGCTGTTCGGTGGGTTTCTGCACGCCATATTGCCCCAATATGACCTGCTCGGCCCTTGGGGGGCTGGAATAGTCGTATCGGCACTCTAGGGTGTGATAGCTTACGTTTGGTTACATTTCGTTTGTCCTGGTTAGGACAGGGTAGCTTTGACTTTTGGGCTATACACATATATCCGGTTGATTTTTGCACTCTACTGCTTTCTCATATCTTCTGCTTGGCTCTGGGGAGGCCAGAAGTTGTGGTCTAGGCTCCTTAGGTTCAGTTATTCTACGTTTTGTTAGGTTACGTTGGGTAAGGTTGGGGCAGGGTACCCTTGACTTTTGTGCTGTGCGCTGCTATTTGGTGGCTTTCTGCGCTCTACTGCGCTCTAGCGTATTCTGCATGGATCTGGGGAGGCCAGCAGTTGCGGTCTCGCCACGCTGGGTTAGTATAGGTTGCGTTTGGTTGGGAGTGCCGCGCTGAATGTCGAGCAAGGCGGGCGCGTTCACGATGCTCCTACTAGTGGGAGGTATTTTCGGCGGAAAAGTGCGTCTTCTGGCGCATGCGTTAGTGCCATTCTGTGCGTGTGGTGCGCGGGTGCTCGTCGCCGGGACTCGCGTCGCGGAGTGTGCCGTGGTGACGATAAAAATTGAACTTGTTTGGAAGTTTTCGTTTTCCTTTATTCGTGGCATCAACGAAGTTGTGGACGCCGCTACGTCGCAGGCAGTCGAGGGACGTTGCACATTGTCTGCCGCAGAGCCGCACGCCTGCCCAGTGAGGGATACCTCGGCCGAGGGTCACGCTACAGTGCAAGCGGCGGAGCAGGGGCTCGCAGCCCGTACAGTGGTAATCATCCCGGGGAGGACGGGCAATTTACCGAAGAGTGAAGGTACGGGTACAGTTAGTGGTGTCGACGCGGCTCCAGTGGAGATTCCCCCTTCAAAGGACTGGGCAATTAGCACTACTGCAGGTGCTCCGCGGGGCGTGACTCGTAGCACCGCATTTCGTAAGGCGCTGCCAGCGGACCTCGAGGGGAATACTAATCCCTCGCAGGTGCCGTCAGGGTTACGGGCGACGGCGAAACGTGGTCTTCGTGTGTGCCCCCCGCGTAGACGTCGAAGCGCCCGCGGAGGGCGGTGTTGGAGGAATATGACCCATTCGAAGGTTTGGATGGTATCAATCTCGCCCCGAAACCCACCAGCATAAGCCGGGCGAAGGCGACCTTCCCCATACTGGAGGTGCTCGCCAGAGTGCAGCGTTCGCTGTCTGTTGTGGAACTGTCTGCCGTTATATCAGAGAATAGCGCGAGGATAGAAACGATGGCAGACACGAGTAAAAACCTGCACGGCCCATACGTTCGCGCCTTCCGTATGTGCGCCAGGGTGGAGGATTCGGCCGGCAGGGGGGATGAGTCTGAAAGTAACAGCCGGTCGTTCCCAGGAGACGATGGCGCAGTGGGTCTGCGTGCTGATGGCGGATATCGCCGGTCTGCGGGCGAAGGATGTCTCCCAGCAGGCGGTGATCGCCTCATTGCGCGCGGAGCTGGCTCAGGAGTGGAGGCGGGTAATCGTTTACCCCGCGCACGCTCGAAACGTGCGTGCGTCCGCGGGCGCTGGAGCAGCAGCACCAGCGCCAGAGTTCGGTATGGCGGCTGCCCTCGCGGCACTCGGTCTCCGAATCGATTCAAAGTTCGAGGAGCTCGAGCGTAAGCTCCCCGTGGCGGCCGGGCGGTATGAGCCTGCCCGAGCGCCGGAGCAAGTGAGCTCCACCGCCGGCCTGCGCGCGCGGCCTGTACTGGTGACATCGGCGGAACCTGTCGCGGGCGCTTCCCGTGACGGGCCCGTGGACGCCCCGGCGAAGGCGCCGGTCGCGGCTCCAGTCGCAGCCGGGAAAGACGCAGAGGCCAGCTGGTCTCTCGTCATCGGTAAGCGCGAGAAGCGAGCGCAGCTGCCGGCGGCCGCTGCGCGCAACAGCCCGCGATGGTGCCATTGAGTGCGCCGAAGGGAGACGTCGGGAGACGGGGTGCCGCTCCTCGGGGAAGAGCTCCGCCCGCGCGCATACCCGTGACCGCCGCGAAGGCCGGAGCGACGCACGGTGACGACAAGAAGAAGAGCGGCGATGAGCAGGGCCCGATCCTAAAGCGGCCGCCGTCGCGGGCAGCCTTCGCGGTTTGGGTACCCGAGGCGTCGATCCTCTTTTGCGCGGAGGCCATCTCCGCTGCAGGAGGAATTATAAATCTCGCCGACCTCGGGATCGAGAACTTGCGCCCCCGTCGGGCAGCTTCCGGCGGTCTCCTGCTGGAGATCGGCGAACCCGAGGGCGCACAGCGAGCCGCCGCTCTCGCCGGGCGAATGAGCGAAGTGTTGGTGGGATCCGGCGTGCGTGTTACGGTTTCGAACAAAAAAGCGGAGCTGAAAGTGACCGGGATTGACGACTCTGTCACTCCCCGCGAGGTGGCCACCGCCCTGTCCAGGGTCGGTGATTGCACCGAGGCGGAAGCAAGAACCGGTGTGATCCGGACTTCCGCTTCGGGGCTGGCCTCTGTATGGGCCCAGCGTCCCCTCGCGGAAGCGAGAAAGTCCGCTGATTGCGGGCGGTTCCGCGTCGGCTGGACTTCGGCACGTGTCGAAGTCCAGCCAAGTCCGGCGGAGGCACGGCACCTCCAGCGCTTCCGTTGCCTTCCGTTCGGTCACGCAAGGAACGGATGCTCCAGTGCGGTGGACCACAACGACAACTGTTTCAGGTGTGGCGCTGCTGGCTACCGTGACCATGGGTGCAGTGCGCCTGAACCATAGTGCCCGGTTTGCGCCTGGCTCGGTCGCCCCTCCAACCAACGGCTGGGCAGCAAGGCGTGCTGCACGCCAAAGGCAAAATGCGCGGTTCACCAGACTGCTGCAGACGCCGCGCCGCCTCGGCGCCCGCGAGCGCCTATTGGAAAGCCGCGTCCGTGAATTCCGGCTCCGCGAACTCTACCGCGAAGGGCCCGCCGACCGGCGGAGTACCGGGCCCGCGGCTGGCCCAAAAGAAGGGTTGCTAGGAGGAGGCCGTGGACACGTCCTAACTGTCACGCCGTCCACGGTGCTCCAAGCCAACCTACACCACTCTCGGGCGTCGCAGGACATGCTCCTGCAGACGCTCGTTGAGCTGGGTGTCGGGCTGGCTGTCACCGCAGACCCGTACCGTATCCTCGATCAAGACGGGTGGTTCGGGGTTCGGGACGGCTCCATTGTGATCATTGCCATGGGACCACTGTGGACACCCGCACCAACGCTGCTTCACAGCGGTGAGGGTTACGTGGCGGTCTCCAGGAACGACGTAGCCGTGGTGGGGTGCTATGTCTCCCCCTACCGCGGCCTCTCGTCGTGCGAGTTGAACCTGGAGGAGCTCGGAGGTTTCCTTAGTGTACACATGGCTCGTCCACTTCCGGTCCTCAGGGAAATCAGTGCCCACTCCGTGGCGTGGGGTTCCCCGGGAACAGACGCTCGGGGTGAGCGCCTGCAAGAATGGGCCTCGGGGTTGGATCTCCGGTTTCTCAACCGGGTTTCCGTAAGCACGTGCGTCCGGTGGAACGGCATGTCCATCGTGGACTTGTTCGCTAGGCCGGCAGCTGTGCGGCGAGTCACCAGCTGGAGAGTGGCGGTGGAAGTGGAAACGCTTAGCGACCACGTCCACGTCACCATGATGCACGTCGTCACTCCATGCACCGGTCTGGAAGCACCCAGCGGGAAGCACACCACCGTGTCTCGATTGGCGCTAGGGCGCCTCGACCGCGACCTCTTCGCCGCGGCCGTCCAAATCGTCGCCTGTGCGGATGGGGCCGTCGGGCGCGAAAAGGACGAGGCGGGGTTAGTGGCTATGGGCGGTAATGACCCGCGCGTGCGACGTCGCCATGCCGCGGGTGAGGGAGCCGCTTTCGCGGGGTGCAGAGCACTGGTGGTCGGCCGAAATCGTGCAGCTCAGGGAGCTCTGCGAGCTCGTCCGGCGCCTGTACACCCGGGCGCGTCGTCAACGACACGCGGTATCCGCCGAGGAAATCGCGCGCCCCTATCGCGCGTACCGGTCCGCGGTGGGCGATCTCCGGAGGGAGATTCGCAGATACAAATATCGGCAATGGGACGAACTCCTCGCGACGCTCGAAAGCGATCTGTGTGGACGCCCCTTTAAATTAGTAATGGGGAAGTTATAGGCATGGGCACCCCGCGTGACCGAGCGTATGGACCCCGAGCTCCTGCGGCGGGTGATCGACGCCGACTTCCCTGTGGTGGCGGAGGAGGGGTTGCAACCCGCTGCAGTGCGGTCGGCACTCGTCGGGTGGTCCGAGGAGCTGGAGGTCTCGCGCGAGGAGTTGGGCCGTGCGGTCGTTTGGATGGGGGCGTGGAGAACCGCTCCCGGACCGGACGGCATCCCAGGCCGAGCCTTTGCACTGGCTCTGGAAGCGTGGGGTGACCGTGTGCGACGGCTGTTCTACAGCTGCCTCAGGACCGGTAGATTCCCGGCATGTTGGAAGAGAGCGAGGGTCGTGCTGATCCCAAAACTAGGGAAGGCGACGAACTCTCCGAAGGCATTCCGACCGGTGTGCATGCTCGACGAGGTAGGCAAGCTCTTCGAGCGCGTTCTAGTTGCCCGCCTCCAAGAGCATTTAACCGACGTGGGTCCCTATCTCAGCGTCAGCCAGTACGGATTCCGGCATGGTCGGTCGACGATCGACTCGAACAAGCGCGTTCGTAGCCTGTCGGAGGCTGCCGTTGACCGGGGCGGGGTCTTGCTGCCGGTCGGTGTTGATATCGCCAGCGCCTTCAACACCCTACCCGGGGCCGCCATCCGGTGTGCCCTGTTGTACCACAGGGTTCCCAATACATGATGGCGGTGATCGGCGACTACTTGGCGGAGCGCTCGATCGAGTATCACGGACAATACACGACCGTCGTGCGGGCTACAAACTGCCGGGTTCCACAGGGATGGGTACTCGGGCCGATCCTCTGGGACCTCGCGTGCGGCGCCGTGTTGCGCACTCCCCAAACCCGCGTCCTGAGCTGACGTGTTACGCGGACGACACGCTGGTGATGGCCGCCGGGTAGAGTTGGGAGGAGGCCACGCTGCGCGCGGAAATCGGCGTGGCCCTCGTCGCGAATAGCATCCAGCGGCTAGGGCTGTGCATCTCCCCCGAGAAGACCGAGGCAATGTGGTTTTGCCATCGGCACAACCGGAAGCCGCCCAGGTCCCTGATGCGCGTGGGGAACGTCGTGGTCGAGGTACGGGATCGGATGAAATACCTCGGTCTCGTCCTCGATAGCCGCTGGTAGTTCTACGAACATATGCTAGCGCTGGAACCACGTCTGGAAGGTATGGCTGGGGCGCTGCGTCGCCCGCTACCCAACCTGGGAGGGACAGACGGGAGGGTGCGCCGCCTATACACGGGAGTCGTTCGCTCGGTGGCACTTTACGGGGCTGCGATCTGGGCGAACGGCCTGGTCGCCATTCCGCGCAGTCTGGCGATCAGGGGCGTGCGCGGTTACCTTACGATATCCCGCGAGGCGGCGATGGTCCTGGCGTGTGTCCCACCGTTCGAACTGCAAGCGGTGGGGGATGCCCGTATCTACGGTCTCCTACACGCTGGCGGCGGCCGTGCTCCTGAAGAGGAGGCCGTTTCGTCGAGGAGAAGGGTTCGACAGTACTTGATGTCAGCCTGGCTATCTCGGCTGAGGAAGGCGAGCAGCCGGCGGCACCGGGTGATCGAAGCTGTGCTCTCCGTGCTGGGTGCATGGGGCGCAGCGGCAGCCGGCACACTTTCCGCCTGCCACAGGTGCTAACCGGGCACGGGTGCTTCGGGGTGAACCTGTGTCGTATCGGGCGGGAACGTGAGACGCAGTGTCATCACTGCGGGGCGGGGTGGGTACCGGCGCAGCACACGCTGGTGGAATGTCCGGCGTGGACTCGAGAGCGCCGGGCACTTTGTCGCGTGGTGGGTCGGGAACATTCACTCTCCGTCGTCGTGGCGCGGATGACTGAGGGCTTAGGTGCGTGGCGTGCGGTGACCTGCTTCGGCGAGGCGGTTATGCTACAGAAGGAGGGCGCGGAGAGAGCCCGCGAGGGCGGCGGAGGCTGCAAGCGAGGCGCCGGAGGGCGTCGCGCGCACTGCCGGATTTGTTTACGCGTTAGACCTCCGCCTTCGCGAGCGACCGTGTACCTACGGCCGGGGAGACCGTATCTCTCTCCCGTTGTAACCTAGGTCAGGGTGACTACGAGCTGGCGTGTGGGGGCCCGTCAGATCAAGAGACCGTGATCCGGGCGTGCGGCGTCGCGTGGCGTCCGCAGGGTATGCGTGCGCTGCGGTGCGGTGATATGCGTGTTGTGCGTATGTGTGTGTGTGTGCCTGTAATCGCCCCGTCTCGCGCGCATGGACATGATCGTTTTGGGTGCGATTTCCTGTCGCGCCGGGAGGGAACTGCGGTTGCGTCGCGAGGACTTCCTGGCAATTGCGTCGCCGCGATGTCCATGGCGCACCGAATTGCGAAGGGCTGGCCATCGTGGGGGTTTTAGTGGGTAAAAATTCCACATAACCCAGCCCCCTCCACTAAGGAGGCCGGGCATTTTTGGAAGATTTCCCCCACGTGAAAAAAAGGTTGCGATTGGTTGTATTACGTTTGGATAGGTTATGAGAGCATAGATTTGACTTCGGTGCTATACACTGCTATTGGGTGGATTTTTACTCTCTTCGTTACTCTACTATACTCCGTTCGACTCTCGGGAGGCCAGTATTAGTGGTCTCGGCCCGCAAGCTTTAGTTAGGCTACGTTTGGTTACGTTGCGTTTGTTGGGGTTTGGCACGGATAGATATGACTTCCGCCGTATACGCTAACGTTCTGTTGGCTTCTACGCTCTACTGTGCTCTGCTACATTCTGCTTTGCCCTGGGGAGCCCAGCAATAGTGGTACCGGCAGGTTTCTTCGAGCTGGGCAACGTTTGGTTGGGTTCTGCTGGTTTGTGCTAGGTATGGGTAGCTTAGACTTTTATGATATACACTGCGACTGTACGGATTTCTGCGTTTTACCATCCACTAACATGTTCTGCTTGGCTCTTGGGATGTCAGCAATCGTGGTCGCGGCACGTTGGCTTGTGTCATGTTACGTTTCGCTACGTTACAATTGGCTAGGTTTGGAGGTGATAGCGTCTACTTTTTCGCTATGCACAGCTATTCGCTGGAATTCTGCCTTCTAGTGTGATCTGGTTTATTCTGCTTGCCTCTGGGGGGGGGGGGGCAGCTATAGTGGTCTCCGCAATTTAGGTTGACTTAGATTACACTCTGTTATGCTACGTTCGGTTTGGTTAGGATAGGATAGATTCGACTTTTGTGCTATACGCTGCTATTCGGTGGATTTCTGATCTGTACATTGCTCTAATATGCACTGCTTGGCTCTCGAGGTGCCAGCAATGGTAGTGTCGGCACGATATGTTGAGTTAAGCCACGTTTGGTTATGTTACGCTTGTCTTGGTTAGGACAGAATATCTTTAACTTCTGTGTTATGAGCTGTTATTCGCACGCTTGTTTGTGTTAGGTCACGTTTGTTTGCGATAGGGTAAGTTATATTTGGTTAGGTTGGCTTTGCCATTTGTGCTGTGAAATGCTATTCGGTGGATCTCTGTGCTCTAATCTGCTCTAGTATACTCCGCTAGGCTTTGGGGAGACCAGCAGTAGTGTTCTCGGCACGTTAGGCTGAGATATGTTGCGTTTGACTATGTTGCGCTTTGTGGGGTTAGGATAGGCTAGCTTAAACCTTTATGATATACACTGCTCCTCGGTGGATTTCCGCCAACCGGTATGATCTACTATGCTCTGCTCGACTCTCGGGATGCCAGCAATAGTGGTCGCAGCGCGTTACGTTGAGCTAGACTACGTTAGGTTATGTTACGGTTGGCCACGTTATGATAGGGTACGATTGACTTTTGTGCTTCACACAGTTATTCGTTTGATTCCTGCGCTCTGCGGTGCTCTCATATGTTCTGCTTGGCTCTGGGAAGGGCAGCGATTTTAGTCCCATCTCGTCAGGTTTAGATATTATACGTTCGGTTAGATTAGGTTGTGCCAAATTTGGTTAGGATATATACGCCTTTTATGCTGTACATTGCAATGCGGTGGATTTCGGCGCTCTGCTGTGCTGCAGTATATTCTGCTCGGCGTTGGGGAGACCAGCAGTAGTTGTCGTGGCACGACAGGTTGAGCCGCGTTACGTTTGGTCAGGTTTGGGTGGGATAGGTTAGGGGAGGACGCCAGTGACTTTTGTGCTACACACTGCTACTCAGTCGATTTCGGCGCTCTACTGAGCTCTAATGTGCTCTGTTTGTCTCTGGGAAGGCCAGCAATAGTGGTTTCGTCTCATTAGGTTCAGTTAGTCTACGTTTGGTTAGGCTAGGCTATGACAGGTAGGATAAGTAAATCCCCGACGTTTGCGCTATCCACTGCTCTTTGTAGGCTTCCTGCGCTCTACTGTTCTCTAGTGTGTTCCGCTAGACTGTGGGAACCCAGCAATAGTCGTCACGTCACGTTAGGTTAGGTCAAGTTGCGTTTGGTTATTTTACGTGTGGACGGGTTAGGATATCGGTGGCGTCGAGTTATGTGATGTACACTGCTTTCCGGCCGATATATGCACCCTTCTGAGCTGTAATATGTACAGCCTGGCTATGGGAGAGCCAGCAACGGTGGTACCGGCACGCTACGTTGAGTTAGCCTACGTTTAGTTAGGTTAGATTAGCTCAGGTCAAGATAGGTTATCTTTGACTATTGTGATTTACACTGCCTTGCGGTGGATTTCTGCGCTTTAGTGTGTTCAAGTAAACTCTGGTTGGCACCATGGGCGTCAGCAAGAGCGGTCTCAGCACGTTAGGCCTTGTTATGTTACGTTCGGTTATGTTAAGATTGGTTAGGTTAGGAGAGGATAGCTTTACTTTCTTGCTACACACTGCTACTCGGTGGAGTTCTACGCTCTGCATTGCTCTCCTATACTCCTTTCGACTCTGGGAAAGCCAGTAATAGTGGTTTCGGCACGTTAGTTTAAATTGTGCTACATTTCGTTTGGTTATGGTAGCTTGGGTTAGGTATGGATAGCTTTGCCTCTCGTGGTTTAAACTGCCGATCGGTGGATTTCTGCGCCCCACTGTGCTGCAGTATGTACTGCTTGAATCTGGGGAGACCTGCGATAGTGGTCACGGCACGTTACTTTGAGATATATGACGGTTGGTTATGTTTCGCTTGGTTAGGTTAGGATGGGATAGTTTCGACTCTTATGCTGCACACAGCCATTCCGTGGACTTATGCGCTCTACTGTGCCCTAGTATATTCTGCTTGACTATTGGGAGGTCAACAACTGTGGTCGTTGCGTGATATATTGAGTTAGGTTACGTTTGGCTATGTTACGTTTGGATATGTTAGGAGAGGACAGCATTGCCTTATGTGATATACGCTGCAATCCTGTGGATTCCTGCGCTTTACATTTCCCTAATCTGTTCTGATTGGCTCCGGGGAGGCCAGCAATGGTGGCCTCGGCACGGTAGAATTATTTATTTTACGTTTGGTGAGGCTACGTTAGCTTGGGTTTGGTTTGGATAGCTTTGACTGTCGTGGTATAAACTGTTGTTCGGTGGCCTTCTCCGCTCTACAGTGCACCGGTGTGTTCTGCTCGGCTCCGGGTTGGCCAGCTATTGTGGTTTCGGCACGTTAGTTTGACATATATGACGGTTGTTTATGATACGTTTGCTTAGGTGTGGAGGTTATAGCTTCGACTCTTATGCTACACACCGCTATTCCATGGACTTATTCGCTCTACTGTGCTCTAGCATATTCCGCTTGCCTGTGGGGAGGCCAGCAAAAATTGTCTCGGCTCGTTAGTATATGCTACGTTGCGTTTGGCGCTGTTACGTTTTGTTTGGTTAGGAATGTATATCTTCGACTTCTGCTCTGTAAAACGCCATTCGTTGGACCACTGCCCACTACATTGTCCTAATATGTTCTGATTGGCTCCGGAGATACCAGCAATGATTGCCTCGGCACGTTAGTTTGAATTAGCTTACCTTTAGCTTGGCCGGGTTATGTTAACCTTCTGGGGAGACCTGCGATAGTGGTCACGGCACGTTACTTTGAGATATATGACGGTTGGTTATGTTTCGCTTGGTTAGGTTAGGATGGGATAGTTTCGACTCTTATGCTGCACACAGCCATTCCGTGGACTTATGCGCTCTACTGTGCCCTAGTATATTCTGCTTGACTATTGGGAGGTCAACAACTGTGGTCGTTGCGTGATATATTGAGTTAGGTTACGTTTGGCTATGTTACGTTTGGATATGTTAGGAGAGGACAGCATTGCCTTATGTGATATACGCTGCAATCCTGTGGATTCCTGCGCTTTACATTTCCCTAATCTGTTCTGATTGGCTCCGGGGAGGCCAGCAATGGTGGCCTCGGCACGGTAGAATTATTTATTTTACGTTTGGTGAGGCTACGTTAGCTTGGGTTTGGTTTGGATAGCTTTGACTGTCGTGGTATAAACTGTTGTTCGGTGGCCTTCTCCGCTCTACAGTGCACCGGTGTGTTCTGCTCGGCTCCGGGTTGGCCAGCTATTGTGGTTTCGGCACGTTAGTTTGACATATATGACGGTTGTTTATGTTACGTTTGCTTAGGTGTGGAGGTTATAGCTTCGACTCTTATGCTACACACCGCTATTCCATGGACTTATTCGCTCTACTGTGCTCTAGCATATTCCGCTTGCATGTGGGGAGGCCAGCAAAAATTGTCTCGGCTCGTTAGTATATGCTACGTTGCGTTTGGCGCTGTTACGTTTTGTTTGGTTAGGAATGTATATCTTCGACTTCTGCTCTGTAAAACGCCATTCGTTGGACCACTGCCCACTACATTGTCCTAATATGTTCTGATTGGCTCCGGAGATACCAGCAATGATTGCCTCGGCACGTTAGTTTGAATTAGCTTACCTTTAGCTTGGCCGGGTTATGTTAACCTTACGAAGGATAGATTTGACTTTTGTGGTATACACTGCTGTTCGGTCGATATCTGCGCTCTGCATAGGGATACTGGCCTCCGCTTGTCTCTGGGGAGGCCAGCAGCAGTAGGCGTGGCACGTTTTGTTTTACTAGGTTACGTTTGACTTGGTTAGGTTAGGCTAAGTTTTTGGATATGTTAGGAGAGGACAGCATTGCCTTATGTGATATACGCTGCAATCCTGTGGATTCCTGCGCTTTACATTTCCCTAATCTGTTCTGATTGGCTCCGGGGAGGCCAGCAATGGTGGCCTCGGCACGGTAGAATTATTTATTTTACGTTTGGTGAGGCTACGTTAGCTTGGGTTTGGTTTGGATAGCTTTGACTGTCGTGGTATAAACTGTTATTCGGTGGCCTTCTCCGCTCTACAGTGCACCGGCGTGTTCTGCTCGGCTCCGGGTTGGCCAGCTATTGTGGTTTCGGCACGTTAATTTGACATATATGACGGTTGTTTATGTTACGTTTGCTTAGGTGTGGAGGTTATAGCTTCGACTCTTATGCTACACACCGCTATTCCATGGACTTATTCGCTCTACTGTGCTCTAGCATATTCCGCTTGCCTGTGGGGAGGCCAGCAAAAATTGTCTCGGCTCGTTAGTATATGCTACGTTGCGTTTGGCGCTGTTACGTTTTGTTTGGTTAGGAATGTATATCTTCGACTTCTGCTCTGTAAAACGCCATTCGTTGGACCACTGCCCACTACATTGTCCTAATATGTTCTGATTGGCTCCGGAGATACCAGCAATGATTGCCTCGGCACGTTAGTTTGAATTAGCTTACCTTTAGCTTGGCCGGGTTATGTTAACCTTACGAAGGATAGATTTGACTTTTGTGGTATACACTGCTGTTCGGTCGATATCTGCGCTCTGCATAGGGATACTGGCCTCCGCTTGTCTCTGGGGAGGCCAGCAGCAGTAGGCGTGGCACGTTTTGTTTTACTAGGTTACGTTTGACTTGGTTAGGTTAGGCTAAGTTTGGTCAGGATGGCTTTGACGTTTGTGCTTTACATTGCTGTTTGGTGGATTTCTGCGCTCTTCGTTGCTCTACTATACCGTACTCGAACCTGGGCATGCCAGCAATGGCGGACGTGAAACTATAGGTTGAGTTCGTTTACGTTCGGTTATGTTAGGTTAGGCTAGGTTTGCTGAGAATGGCTTTGACTATTGAGCTATACACAGCTATTCGGTGATTTTTTGCGCATCACTGTGCTCTAATACGATCAGCTTGGACTTGGGAAAGCGAGCAATGCCGGTTTCGGCATATTATTTTGAGCTATGCTACGTTTGGATAGATAGGCTTGGTTAGGTTAGTTTGGGATATCATTGGCTTTTGTGCATTACACAGCAAAGCGGCGGATTTCTGCTCTCTTCTGCGCTCCAGTATACACTACTTGGCTTTGCGACGGCGAGCAATATCGGTATCGGCATGTTATCTTGGGTTAGGCTAGGTTTGGTTACGTTATGTTTGATTAGGTTTGGTAATGACAGCTTTAACTTTCACGCTATACACTGCTATTCGTTGGATTTCTGCGCTCTACCGTGATCTAACATGCTCTGCTTTGCTCTGAAGTGGACAGAAATAGTGGCAGTAGCGCGTTAGGTTTAATTAGTCTACGTTTAGTTAGGTTATGTTGGGTATGGTTGGATTAGGGTACTCTTGACATTTGTGCTGTGCGCTGCTATTTGGTGGCTTTTTGCGCTCTACTGCGCTCTAGTGTATTCTGCATTGGTCTGGGGAGGCCAGGAGTAGTGGTTCCGTCACGTCACGTTAGGATAGGTTGCGTTTGTTTATATTACGATTGGCTTTGTTTGTAGGTGACAGCTTCTACTTTTGTGCTATGCACTGCTATTCGCTAGAATTCCGCTCTCTTCGGTGCTACGGTATGTTCTGCTTGTGCTTGGGGGGGGGGGGGGGCAGCAATAGTGCTCTCCGCATTTTAGGTCGACTTATATTACGTTCTGTTATGCTACGTTTGGTTAGGTTAGGATAGGATAGCTTCGACTTTTGTGCTATACACTGCTATTCGGTGGACTTCTGCGCTCTACATTGCTCTAATATGCTCTGCTTGGCTCCCGAGATACCAGCAATGGTGGTGTCGGCTCGCTATGTTGAGTTTAGCCACGCATGGTTATGCTACGCTTGGCTTGGTTAGGATTGGATATCTTTCTCTTTTGTGTTATACAATGCGACTCGGTGTATTTCTGCGCTATCCGTTGCTCTGCTTGCCTCTGCTTGCCTCTGGGGAGGCCAGCAACAGTGGGAGTGGCACGCTTGCGTTAGGTTACGTTTGTCCTCGTTAGGGTTGGTTGCATTTGGTTTGGGTGGCTTTGACATTTGTGCTGTGCACTGCTATTCGGCGGATATCTTCAATCTACTTTGCTATTGTATGTTCTGCTGGGCTATGGCGAGGCCAGCTGTAGTGCTTTCGGCACGTTAGGCTGATCAAGGTTGCGTTTGTTTATGTTACGCTTTGTGTGGTTAGAAAAGGATAGCTGTGACTTCTGTGCTATATACTGCTCCTCGGTAGGTTTCTGCACTTCACTGTGATCTGATATGTACAATCAGCTCGGATAATGGTAAGACTGCAACTGTGGTCTCAGCACCTTATGCTTAGTTTGGCTATGCGTGCGCGGTTTATGTTCGGTCAGGTTAGGTAATGTTATCATTGGTCCTGCGCTTTACACAGCAACGACGCGGACTTCAGTGATCTACTGTGCTCTAGTATATGCTGCTTTGCTCTGGGGATGTCAGAAATTGTGGTGTAGGGCGGTTAGCTGAAGATGCGTTACGAATTTCTGTGATGCGTTTTGTCAGGCTAGGCTAGGACAGCTTTGGCTTTTGCGCTATAAACTGCTATTCGGAGGATTTCTGCGCTCCACTGTGCTCTGGTATGTTCTCCTTGGCACTGGGGAGGCCAAAATTAGTGTTCTATGCTCATCAAGCTTAGTTAGACTACGTTTGGTTAGGTTAGGTTTGGTCGCGTTAGTTTGTGATATATTTGACCTTTGTTCTTTACGTTGCTATTTGGTGGCTCGCTGTGCTCTACCGTGCCCTAGTATATTCTACTTGCCTGAGGGTATTCCAGCAATAGTGGTCCCGGCACATTACTTAAAGTTATGGTATAATCAACTGTACCCGGTTTGGATAGGTTAGGTCAGGATAGCTTTGACTTTCGTGCTATACACTGATACTCGGTGGTTTCCTGCGTTCTTCGTTGCTCTACTGTATTCTGCTCGACCCTGGGGGACCAGCAACGGTGGTCGTGGCACGAAACGATGAGTTATGTTACGTTTGGTCCGGTTAGGTTGGGTTAGCGAAGGGGAGGATATCTTGGACTTTTGTGCTATTCACTGCTCTTCGGCAGATTTCTGCGCTCTATGGTGCTCTAGTGTGCTCTGCTCGGCGCTAAGGTGGCCAGAAATAGCAGACCCGGCGCGTTGCGTTTATTTAGGCTACGTTTGCTTAAGTTATATTAGTTTGGGTTAGGTTTGCATAGCTTCGACTTCCGTGGTATAAACTGTTATTCGGTGCGTTTCAACGCTCTACTATGCACTGCTCGTCACTGTGAAGTCCAGCAACAGCAGTGGCGGCACCTTCGGTCGTGTAATGTTACGTCTGCGTATGTTACGATTGGTTATGTTTGCCGATTACAGCGTTGACTCTTGGCCTAGACAGAGCTTTTGGGCGGATTTCTGCGCTCTACTGTGCTCTACCATATTCCGCTTGTCTCAGGGGACGCCAGCAGCAGTGGTCGCTGCACGCCAGGTTGAATTGTGTTATCTTCGGTTAGTTTAGGTTAGGACATGTTGTGTCAGGATATAATTGACTTTTGTGCTTATCAGTGCAATGCGGTCAATTTCTACACTCTACTGTTCCCTAACATATTCTGCTTGGCTCTGCGGAGGCCAGATATAGTGATCTCGGCACGTTAGATTGAGTTAGGTTACGTTTGGTGATGTAACGTTTGGTTGGGTTAGGCTAAGATAACTTTGACTTTTGCGCTCTGAGCTGGTAGTCGGCGGACTTCTCTTCTCTACTGTGATATAGTGTAACCTGCTTTGCTCTGGGAGGCCAGAATTTGTGGCCGCGGCGCGTTAGGTATCGTTAAGTTACGATTGTTTGGGTTATGTGTGTTTGGGTTAGGTTTGTATAGCTTCGACTATTTTGGCAGAGACTGTTATCCGGTGGATCACTGCGCTCCACTCTGTTCTACTGCACTTTGCTTGATTTTGGGGATGCGAGCCATAACGGTCGCTGCCCGTTAGGTTGGGTTAGGTTGCGTTTGGGTATATTACGATTGGTTAGGTCAGGAGAGGACAGCTTCGACTTTTGTAATATACACCTCAGTTGAGCGAAATTTCTGCCCTCTACTGTGCTTTATTATGCTCGGCTTGTCACTGGGAAGGATAGCAGTAATGGTGTCGGCACGTTATGTTGAGATAGGCTACGTTCGACTTAGTTAGGTTAGGTCAGGTTAGGTTAGCATATCTTTGACTTCTGTGCCTTACACTGCAGTGAGCCGCATCTCTGCGCTCTACTGTGCTCTGGTAGATTCTGACTGTCCCTGTGGATGTCAGCAATAGTGGTCTGGGCACGTTAGGTTCAGTTAGTTTGTGTCTGGCTCTGCTACGTTTGGATAGGTTGGACTAGGACAGCTCTGGCTTGTGCGCTGTATACTGCTATCCGGCTGTTTTGTGCGCTGTATACTGCTATTAGGCTGTTTTGTGCGCTGTGCATTGCTCTGCAATGCTCTGCACGACACTGCGGAGGCCAGCAATAGTGGTCGACACACGAAAGATTGAATTAGGTGACGTTTGATCGTGTTGGGTTAGGTTGCGGCAGGGCATGATGGTTTTGACTTTTGTGCTTTACACTGCTATTCGGTGTATTTCCGCGCTTTACTGTGCTCTAATATGCTCTGCTTGTCTCTGAGGTGGCCAGCAATAGTGGTCTCGGCACATTAGGTTAATTTAGGCTACGTTTGGCTAAGTTATATTAGTTTGGGTTAGGTCGTCATAGCTTCGACATTCGTGGTATACACTGCTATTCGGCAGAGCTCCGCGTTCCACTGTGCTCTGGTCCGTTTTGATTGGCACTGAGGAGGAATGAAGTAGTGGTCTCGTGCCATTTGATTTTGTTATCCTACGTTTGGTGTGGTTGGGTTGCGTCCGGTTAGGACAGGATACCCTAGACGTTTGTGCTATTCGCTGCTCTTTGTGGGCTTCCCGCGCTCTACTGTTCTCTAGAGTGTTCTGCTAGGCTGTGGGAATCCAGCTATAGAGGTCACGGCACGTTAGGTTGTGTCAGGTTGGGTCCTGCATGGTTTGCGTATCTATGAGGTTTGGTCCATTCGGTGCTACTTGGTGGCTTCCTGCGCTCTACTCTTCTCTAGTGTGTCCTGCATGGCTGTCGGGATTCCAGTAATAGTTGTCTCGGGACATCAGGAAACTATGTTCCGTTCGGTTATATTACGCTTTGATAGGTTAGGAGAGGATAGCGTCGTCTCTTTTGATATACACAGATATCCGCAAGACTCCTACGCTCTGCGTTGCTCTACTGTACTCATCTCGGCTCTGGGGAGGCCACCAGTAGTGGTCGCTTGCACGTTATGCTGATTAAGGTTTCACTTGGGTATGTTGCAATTGTTTAGGCTCCGGGAAGATAGCTCTGGCTCTTGTGCTATACACTACTATTCGGTGGATATCTGCACTCTGCTGTGCTCTACTCAACCCTGCTCGACTCTGCGGAGGCCAGAAATAGTTTTCGGGGCACGAAAGGTTCTGTTAGGTTACGTATGGTCGTATTAGGTTAGGTTAGTGTAGGGGAGGGTATCTTCGGCTATTCTGCTATACACGGCTACTCGGTGGATTTCTGCAGTCTAATGTTCTCTAATATGCTCAGCTTGACCCTGGGAGCGCCTGCAATATTGGTATTGGCACGTTACGTTTAGTTAGGCTACGTACGGTTAGGTTAGGTTAGGTCAGGTTAGTGTAGGACATCTTTGACTTTTGTGCTTTAAACTGCAGCGCGGCGGTTTTCTGCGGTCTACTGTGCTCTAGTGTACTTTCGGTGGACCTGTGGAAGTCAGCAATAATGGTCTAGGCATGTTAGGTTTGGTTTGGTTACCCTTGGTTATGTTACGCTTGGTTAGGTTAGAATGGGATATCTTCGACTCTTACATCACAGACCACTACTCCGTGGACTTATGAGCTCTATTGTGCCCTAGCGTCGTCTGCTCGGCTCTTGGGAGGTCAACAGCAGTGGTCGTGGTGTGATACGTTGAGTTAAGTTACGTATGGCTATGTTACGTTTGGATAGGCTAGGAGAGGATACCATTGACTATTGTGATTTACACTGCCATCCGGTGGATTTCTGCGCTCCATGTTGTCCTAATGTGCTCTGCTTGTCTCTGGGGAGGCCAGGAATAGTGGTCTCGTCTCGTTAGGTTTAGTTAGTCTACGTTTGGTTAGGCTAGGCTAGGACAGGTAAGATGAGTAAATCCTTAACGTTTGTGCTCTCCGCTGCTCTTCGCAGGCTTCTGCGCTCTGCTGTTCTCTAGTGTGTTCTGCTAGACTGTGGGTACCCAGCAATAGTCGTCACGGCACGTTAGGTTAGGTTAAGTTGCGTTTGGTTATATTACGTTTGGACGGGTTAGGATAACGGTGGCGACGAGTTATGTGATGTACGCTGCTTTCTGGCCGATATATGCAACCAACTGTGCCCTAATAGATACTGTTTGGCTATGGGCGGTACCGGCACGCTACGTTGAGTTATCCTACGTTTGATTAGGTTAGATTAGGTCAGGTCAAGTTAGTTTATCTTTGACTTTTGTGATTTGCACTGCAATGCGGTGGATTTCTGCGCTTTAGTGTTTTCAATTAAACTCTGGTTGTCTCCATGGGCGTCAGCAAGGGCGGTCTCAGCACGTTAGGCCGTGTTACGTTACGTTCGATTATGTTACGATTTGTTAGGTTAGGAGAGGATAGCTTTGACTTTTTTGCGACACAGTGCTACTCGGTGGAGTTCTACGCTCTACATTGCTCTCCTATACTCT
>NW_016913426.1:23095-29197 GCF_001483705.2 Eufriesea mexicana | reverse complement strand
GGGAAAGGATAGCTTTGTCTCTTGCGCTATAAACTCCTATACGGTTGATTTCTGCGCTCTACTGTGCTCTCATATGTCCTGCTTGGCACTCGAGGGGCCAGAAAGAGTGGTTTCAGCTCCATAGGTTTATATATTCTACGTTCGGTTGGGTTAGGTTACGCATGGTTAGGGTAGAATATCTCTGACGTTTGTGCTATACATTGCTGTTTGTTAGATGTCTGCGTTCTACTTGTCTCTGCTATACTCTGCTCGACTCTGGGGAGTCCAGCAGTAGTGGTCGTGTCAACATAGGTTGCGTCATGCTACGTCTGGTAATGTTACGACTGGCTAGGTGTGGGCAGGACATCTTTGGCTTTTGCGCTATTCGCCGCTATTCGGTTGATTCCTACGCTCTGCACTGCTCTCCTATAATCAGTGCGACTCTGGGGATGCCAGCAATAGTGGTCTCAGCATGTTAGGATAAGTTAGGTTACGTTTGGTTTGGTTATGTTAGCTTGCGTTAGGTTTGGATAGCTATATCTCTCGTGCTATATTCGAGTATTCTAGACTCGATCGCACCTCCCAACTCCTCGCGCGAGACCCCCAACTCGACGGAACATCCTACCAGTTCCGATCGCACTGCAACGGGTTGCACCCACCCCTCCGCCAGCGCCGGGAGGAGGGTGTCGGTCTCCCGCCGCAGGAGTACGGGGTCCATACGCTCGGTCACGTGGGGCGCCCATGCCCTTAACTTCTACATTACTAATTTATAGGGGCGCCCCACGGGTCGCTTTGGAGCGTTGCGAAGAGCTCGTCCCATAGTCGAGATTTGGCTCTGTGGATCTCCCTCCGGAGATCGCCCACAGCGGACCGGTACTCGCGATAGGGGTGCGCGAAATCCTCGGCGGACACCGCGCTTCGTCGATGCCGCGCACAGGTGTACTGGCGCCGGGCGAGCACGCAGAGCTCCCTGAGCTGCACGTTTTCGGCCGACCACACGCGCGGCGTGTCACGTGGCGACGTCGCACGCGCGGGTCATTACCGCCCTTAGCCCCAAACCCCGCCTCGACGTTTTGCGCCCGACGGCCCCATCCGCCCAGGCGACGATTTGGACGGCCGCGGCTAAGAGGTCGCGGTCGTGGCGCCCTAGCGCCCATCGCGGCACGGTGGTGTGCTTCCCGCTGGGTGCTTCCAGACCGGTGCGTGGAGTAACGGCGTGCATCATGGTGATGTGCACGTGATCGCTATGCGTTTCCACCTCCACCGCCTCCCTCCAGCCGGTGACCCGCCGCACAGCTGCCGGCCTTGCGAACGACAAGTCCACGATGGACATGCCGTTCCACCGGACGCACGTGCTTATGGAAACCCGGTTGAGCGACCGGAGATCCAACTCTGAGGCCCAATCTTGCAGGGCATCGCCCCGAGCGTCTGTTCGCGAGGAACCCCACGCCACGAAGAGGGCGTTGAAGTCCCCCAGGACCAGAAACGGATGAGCCATGTGTCCACTAAGGAAACCTCCGAGCTACTCCAGGTACCACTCGCACGACGAGAGGCCGCGGTAGGGGGAGACATAGCACCCCACCACGGCTACGTCGTTCCTGGAGACCGCCACGTAACCCTCACCGCTGTGAAGCAGCGTTGGTGCGGGTGTCCACAGTGGTCCCATGGCGATGATCACAATGGAGCAGTCCCGAACCCCGAACCACCCGTCTTGATCGAGGATACGGTACGGCTGTGCGGTACAGCCAGCCCGACACCCATCTCGACGAGCGTCTCCAGGAGCAGATCCTGCGACGCCAGCGAGTGGTTCAGGATGGCTTGGAGCGCCATGGACGGCATGAAATTTAGGCCGTGTCCATGGCCTCCTCCTGGCCCCCATTCTTTCGGGCCAGCTGGGGGCCCGGTGCTCCGACGGTCAGCGGGCCCTTCGTAGCAGCATTCGCGGAGCCGGAATTCACGGACGCGGGTTTCCAATAGGCGCTCGCGGGCGCCGAGGCGGCGCGGCGTCTGCAGGCGCCTGGCGAGCCACGCATTTCGCCTTTGGCCCGCGTGGTGATGCCAGTGACGGCGGCCGCTTAATGATCGGGCGCTGCTTGCCGCCGCAATTCCTCTCGTCGAAACAGGGCATCGCTCCGGTCTTCGCGGCGGTCGCGAGAAGCGCTCGAGCGGAGCTCGTCCCCGGGGCGCGGCGCCCCGTCTTAACGCCGGCTATCTTCGGCGCAATCGCGGGCACTCTCGCCGGTAGTTCCGGGGCAGAGGCCGCCAGCCGCTGCGCTCGCGTCTCGCGCCTACCGATGTCGTGAGACCAGCTGTCCTCTGCGTCCTTCCCTGCTACGACCGTGTCCGCGACCGGCGCCTTCGCCATGGCATCAACGGGCCCGCCAGGGGAAGCGCCCGCGACAG
Organism: Eufriesea mexicana; assembly: GCF_001483705.2. Taxonomy (NCBI): domain Eukaryota; kingdom Metazoa; phylum Arthropoda; class Insecta; order Hymenoptera; family Apidae; genus Eufriesea; species Eufriesea mexicana. The sequence continues at coordinate 26,815 of NW_016913426.1, read as the reverse complement.
TGTTAGTCGAGGCCACCAGTACAGGCCGCGCGAGCGGACCGGCGGTGGAGCTCGCTTGCTCCGGCGCTCGGCAGGCGCATCCCGCCCGGCTGCCACGGGGAGGGTACGCACGATCTCCCAGACCTTGCGTCGATTCGGAGACTGAGTGCCGCGAGGTCAGCCTTCCTGGCGAACACGGGAGCCGCAGCCGCTGCTCCGGCGCCCGCCGACGCACGCACATTTCGAGCGGGCGCGGGGTCGACGATTACCCGTCTCTGCTCCAGAGCCAGCTCTGCGCGCAGGGAGGCGATCACGGCCTGCTGGGAGGCATCGTTCTCCCGCAAGTCGACTATCACCGCCTGCAGGGAGACATCCCTCTCCCGCAGACACGAGATCTCCGCCATCAGTACCCGAACCCCGTCCGCCATCGTCTCCTGGGCACGGCCGGCTGTCACTTGGCGACTCATCTCCCAGCCGGCCGAGTCCGCCACTCTGGCGCACATACGGAAGGCGCGGTAGTGTGGGACGCGCATATTTTTACTCTTGTCTGCCATCGTCTCTATCCTCGCGCAATTCTCGGATATTTCCACAACAGACAGCGGACGGTGCACACTTGCGAGCTCCTCCCAAGGGAGGGGGGGGGGAGTTGGTCGCCTTCGCCCGGCTTATGCTCGTGGGTTTCGGGGCTAATCCAATATCCTCCAAACCTTCGAATCGGTTTGATTCCCACACAACAGCCCTCCGCGTGTGCTTCGACTTCTTCGCGAGGGACTCCCACGAAGACGACGTTTTGCCGACGCCCGTGGCGCTGACGGCACCAGCGAAGGAGGAGCTCTCCCCCTTGAGGTTCGCCGGCAGCTCCTTACGCAATGTGGTGCTACGAGCCACGCGCCTCCTAGCACCCGCAGCAGGGTTAAGTGCCCTGTCATTCGATGAGGAATGCTCCACTGGAGCCGCGTCGACACCACTAAATATAACCGTGCCTTCCCTCCTATGTAAATTGCCCGGCTTCCCCGTGATGATTGCCAATGCACTGATTTCGAGCCCCTGTACCGCCGCTTGCATTGTGATGTAACCCTCGGCTCAGGTTTCCCTCATTGGGCAGGCGCGCGGCTCCGCGGCAGACTACGTGTTCCACACCTACCTAGGGCGTAGCGGTGTCCACAACTTCGTCGATGCCAGGAGGAAAGAAAAAAAAACTTCAATTTTTTACGGCAGCATCACACACTCCGCGACGCGTGTCCCAGGCCACGTGCACCCACGCACCACATGCACCGAATGGTACTAGCATACGAGCCAGAAAACGAACTTTCCCGCCGAAAATACATCCCAGTCTTAGGTGCGTCGTGGACACGTCCGTCTCGCCCCACATTCAGCGAGGCACGCTCCAGTCAAAGATATCCAAACACAACCTAACATAACCTAATACAACCAAACGCAATGTGACTCAACCTAACGTGCCGCGAACATTATTGCTGGCATCCTCAGAGTCAAGCAGAGCATACTAACGGAGAGTAGAGCACAGGAATCCATACAAACTGTGTGTACAGCAGAAAAGTCGAAACTAGCCAAACGTAACCAAAGAAAGCATAACATAAGTAAACGTTTACTATCACAAGATAATTTACCGAGACCACTATTACCGGCATGCCCAGAGCCGAGTAGAGCATACTAGGGAGCAGTAGAGCGCAGAGCTCCATCGCATTACTGTGTACAGAGCAGAAGTCATAGATATCCTATCCCACCTAACAACTCGAACCTAACCAAACGTAGCCTAACAGAGCCTAACGAGTCGCGGCCAAAATTTCTGGCCTCGCTAGAGAAACGCAGAGCATATTAGATCACAGCGACTAACAGAAATCCATCGAACAGCAGCTGACAAAGCAAAAGTCAAGGTTATCCAACCCTAACCTAACCAAACGTAACAAAACCAAACGTAATCTCACTCAACTTGACGTGCGTAGACCACTATTTCTGACATCCGCAGAGCCATTCAGATTATACCAGAGCACAGTAGAGCGCACAAATCCGACGTATTCCAGTGTAAAGTACAAAAGTCAATGATACCCAAATCCAACTTGACATAACCTAACCTAACTCGACATAACATGCCGTTACCAGTATTGCTGTCTTTCCCAGGGCCCGGCTGAAAATATTAGTGCACAGTAGAGTGCAGAAATTCGCCGAGTGGCAGTATATAGCACAAATGTCAAAGCTACCTTCTGCTATCCAGGCCAACCTTATCATACTCGAACGTAACCTAACTCAAACTAACTTGCAACCACCACAACTGCTGGCCTTCTCAGTGCCGAGCAGAGTACAGTATATCACGGTAGGACGCAGAAATCCACCGAATAGCAGTGTATAGCGGAAGAGTTAGATCCATCCTGCCCTAACCTAACCAAACGTACTATAAACGAACTTAACCTAACTCAACCTAACGCGACGAGACCACTACTGTTTTCATCCCCAGAGACAAGCGGAATATGATAGAGCACAGTAGAGCACAGGGGCTCATAGAAGATCTGTGTGGAGCACAAAAGTCAAAGCTATCCGCACCTGGCCCAAGTTAACCTAACAAAGCCGAACGTAATCAAGCACAGCCCAATGTACCGCGACCACTACTGCAGGCCTCTCCGGAGCCAGGCAGGGCATATTAGAGCAGATTATAGCGATGTAGTCCAACGAATAGCAGTATATATCACAAAAGTCGAAGCTATCCTCTCCTAGCCTAACCAAGCGTAACATAACCAAGCGCAACGTAATCGAACCTAACGTGTCTAGCCCACCATTGCTGGCATTTCCGGCGCTAAGCAGAACATACCAGGACACAGTAGAGCGCAGGAATCCACCGAATATCTGTATATACCACGAAAATCAAAGCTATGCGAACATAACCGAAACTAACCTAACGGAACTCAGCATAACTCAACCTATCGCGCCGCGGCAACCATTGATGGCCTCCCCAGAGTCAAGCAGAGTACAGTAGAGCAGACTAGAGCGCAGAAATCCACCGAATAACAGTCTTTGCCAAGAAAGACACGGCGATCCAAAGCTAACCCGATCAAACATGACATAACCAATCGTAACATAACACAACCTGTCGTGGCAAGACAACTATTGCTGGCTTCACCAGATTAGAGCAGGGTATAGTAGAGCACAGTAGAGCGCAGAAGGCCGCCAAATAGCATTGTATAGCATAAATGTCAATGACACCCTAACTTAATCAGACCTATTCTTTTCACGTGGGAGAAATCTTCCAAAGATACCCGGCCCCCATAGGGGAGGGAGCGGGGTTATGTGGGATTTTTAACCACTAAAACCCCCACGATGGCCAGCCCTTCGCATTTCGGTGCGCCCTGGACTTCGTGGTGACGCAATTGCCAGGACGCCTCTGCGACGCAACCGCAGTTCCCTCCCGGCGCGACGAGTAATCGCACCCGAAACGATCATGTCCATGCGCGCGAGACGGGTCGTTTACAGGCACACACACACATACACACTCACACGAACACAACACGCATACCACCTCATCGCAACGCACGCTTACCCTGCGGACGACGTGCGACCATCACGCGACGCCGCGCGCCCAGACCACGGTCCCTCGAACTGACGGGCCCCCACACGTCAGCTCGTGGTCACCCTGACCTAGGTTACAACGGGAGAGAGAGACGGTCTCCCCGGCCGTAGGTACATGGTCGCTCGCGAAGGCGAAGGTCTATCGCGTTAACACATCCGGCA
>NW_016913426.1:1383-22685 GCF_001483705.2 Eufriesea mexicana | reverse complement strand
ACCTAACCTAACCTAACGTAGAATAACTAAACCTAGCGTACCGCGACCACTATCGCTGGCTTCCCTGGAGACAAGCAGAATGTGATGCAGTGCAGTAGAGCACAGAGGTCCATAGAATTTCAGTGTTGAGCACATAAGTTAGAGCGATACTGACATAACCAAACCAAACCTAACCTAGCCGAACGTACCCTGACTAAGCTTAACATGTAGAGGCTACTATTGCTGGCCTCGCCAGAGCAAAGCAGAGCATACTAGAGCTACGTAGAGCGCAGCAGTGCACCAAATAGCGGTGTACAGCATAAAATTCAAAGTTACACTATCCTAACATGACCAAATTTAATATAACCAAACATAGCTTGGCACAACCTAGCGTGAAGAGACCGCACTTTTTACCCTCCCCAGAGCCAAGTAGGGCTTACTTGAGCGCAGTAGAGCGCAGAGGTACACCCAACAACAGTTTACGCCACGAAAGTCAAAGCAATCCAAACCCAACCCGTACTAATATAACATAACCGAACGTAGCCCAACTGACGCTATCGTACGGAGAACGCTATTACTGGCCTCCACCGAGTCGTTCAGAATGTAGTACATCAATGTAGAGTGTGAATACTACTGAATAGCGGTGTATAGAACAAAAGTCAAAGCTACCCTTTCCTAACCTGAGCAACCGAAGCATTACCAAACGTAGCATTGCACAGCTTATCGAGGCACGACCATACTCGCTGGCCACGCAGAGTCGAACAGAGTGTAGTAGAGCGCGCTAGAGCGCAGAAAGCCACCAAATAGCAGTGCATAGCGCAAAAGTCAAAGACACCCTGACCAAACCTGACCTAACATAACCAAACGGAATGTAACATAGCACAACCGAACTTGCCACGATCACTGTCCTCGGCCTCCCCAGGGCCATGCAGAACCTATTAGAGCATAGTAGAGCGCAGAAATCCACAGCACCGCAGTGCAGATCATAAAATTCAGAGATACCCAAACCTAACCCAAACTAACATATTATAACATGACATTGCCAAACCGAATACTAACAAATTAACATAACCGAACCTGACATATTTATACACAACACAACGTGCCGCGACAAATATTGCTCGCTTCCCTAGAGCCAACCAGAGCATATTAGAGCACAACAGTGCGCGAAAAAGCACCGAGCAGCGGTGTATAGCATGAAAGTTTAAGCCACCCTATCCTACACTAACAATGCGTAGCCTAACCAAACGCAATGTAACACAAAAATCGTGGCTCCACCACTATTGCTGGCCACATCAGAGACGAACAGGGTATAGTGGAGCAATGTACAACGCGGAAATCCACCGAATATCAGTGTAAAGCACAAAAATCAAAGATACCCTAACCCAAGCAAACAAAGCGTAACATAACCAACCGGACACAACACAACCTAACGTACCTACGCGAATATCGCTGACCTCCCCAGAGCCAAACAGAACATATTAGAGGATAGTTGAGAGCAGAAATCCATAGAATCGCATTATATAGCAGAAAAGTTAAAGCTATCCATACCCAACCCAGACAAATGTAACATAACCAAACGTAGCAGAACTGAACCTGACGTGGCGAGACCATTATTACTGGCCACCCAAGAGTCGAGTAGGGTATCGTAGGGCACAGTAGAGGCCAGAGGGCCATAGGATAGCTTTGTTGAACACAAAAGTCAGAGATATTCTGACCTAACAGAAACTAACCTAATGCTACGAAGCGTAATGTAACCAAACTTAACGTGCCTCGACCAGTATTGCTGCCCTCCAAAGAGCCAAGCTGAGCATAATAGAGGAGGGTAGGGGGCAGAAATTCATAGAAACGCAGTGTATAGCAGAAAAGTCCAGGAATCCGGTCCAAACCTAACCAAATATAACATAACAGAACGTAGCATAACTCACCCAAACGAGTCGAGAACAAAATTGCTGTCCTCCCCAGAGCCAGGCAGAGCAAGATTGTGCACAGCAGAGCACAGAAATCCACCTATCATCCGTGTGTAGCTCGAAAGTCAAGCCCATATTCTCTTACCTAATCAAACATAACACAATCTGACGTAGCCTATCTCAACCTAACCAGGCGGGACCACTAAAGCTGTCCACCACAGAGTCGAGCAGAGTATAGTAGAGCAATCTAGCGCGCAGAAATCAACATAATCGCAGTGTATGGGTGTAACGTCAAACCTCCCCAAACCTAATACAAACAAATCTAACCTGACCAAACGAAGAATAACTTAAAATAACGGGAAGCGATCACTTTTGCTGGTCTCCCCACGTCGCAGCAGAATGCGGTAGAGTAATGTACAGCACAGAATTCGGCCGAAAAACAGTGTATAGCGCGAAAGTCAAAGCTACCCGAACCTAACACAAACAAACAAAACATAGGCAAACGTAGCCTATTGAAACTAACATGGCGGGACCACTATTACAGGCCGCCCCACTTCGAGCAGAGCATAGTAGAGCAATGTAGAGCGCAGAAATCCGCCGAATATCCGTGTACAGCACAAAAGTCAAATATATTCCGACGAAATGTAGCCTAAGATAATCCAGCGAAGCGTAACATAACACGACCTAACGTGCCCCATCAACTATAGCTGTCACGCCAGAGATAAGTTGAATACGGTGTAGCACAGTAGCTCCCAGATCCCCATGTAATAGCAGTGTTGAGCACAAAAGTAGAAGCTATGCTAACCTAACCAAAGGCAACCTGACACAACCAAACGTAATCTAATTCAACCTAACGTGCGCGGCCAGTATTGCTGGCCTCCACAAATCCAAGCGGGGTATCAGAGAGGAGAAGAGGGTGCGGAAATCTATAGAATCGCTGTGTATAGCGGAAATGTCAAAACTACTCTGTCCAAACCTGACCAAATTTAACATAAACGAACGTAACCTAACTGAACCACACGCGCCGAGAACAAAATTGCTAGCCGCCCCAGGGCCAGGCAAAGCATAATGGAGCAGAGTCGCGCGCAGAAATCCACCGAATAGCAGGGTATGGCACAATAGTCAATGTTAACCAGTCCTAAATTTACACAACGTAATACAACCAAACGTAACCAAATACAACCTAACGTACCTGGACGTCTATTGCTGGTCTCCCCGGAGCCAAACATAGCGTATCGGAGAGGAGCAGAGCGCAGAAATCCATAGAATCGCAGTGTATAGCAGAAAAGTCAAAAATATCCAAACCTAACCCAAACAAACGTAACATAACCAAACGATGTCAGACCCAACATAACGCGCCGCAACTACTTTTTCTGGACGCCGCGTGGTCAAGCAGAACATATTAGACGAGTGTAGAGCGCAGAAATCCACGGAACAGCAGTGTATAGCACAAAAGACAGATCTATCCTTTCCTAACCTAACCAAGCGTAACATAACCAAACGTAACTTATCACAACCTAACGTGCCGAGTCCACTATTGCTGGCTTCAGTAGAGCCAAGCAGAACATACTAGAGCCCATTAGATCGTAGAAACCGTCCTCATTGCAGTCTATGTCACAAAAGTCACAGGTATCCCGATCACACATAACCGAGCCTAACCTAATCAAACGTAACGAAATACAACCTAACTTGCCGCGACCCATATTGCCGACGTCCCCAGAGACAGACGGAATATGATAGAACACGCCAGAGCACAGATCTCCATAGAATATCGGTTTGGGGCAAAAAAGTCAAAGTTATCCTATCCTAACCGAACCTTACCTAACCTAGCCATACGTAACCTATCTCAGCCTGACGTGCCGAGAGTAGTATTGCTGGTCACCGCAGTGTCCAGCAGAGCATATTAGTGGAGAGTAGAGCGCATAAATACATAGAATCGTAGCGTATAGCAGAAAGTTCGAAACTACGCAAACATAACATAAGGAAACGTAAAATGGCCAAGCGCATCCCACCTCAAATTAATGTGCCGAGACCACTATTACTGGCTTCCCCAGGGCCAAGCAGATCATCATAGAGCACAGTAGAGCGCAGAAGTCCACCGCATTACAGTGTACAGCACAGAAGACGAAGATATACTAACCTAACGCGAACAAACCTAACCAAACCGAAAGTAGCCTAACGCAACGCAACGCGCCGCGACCACCATCTTTGGCCTGACAAGAGCGAAGCAGAGCATGCTTGGTCACAGCGTTGCGCAGCAATCAACCGAACATCAGTGTGCAGCTCAAAATTCAAACTATCCCAGCCTAACAGCACCAAACGTGATCTAACTCAACCTATCGTGCCCAGACCATTATTGCTGTCCTCCCCAAAGCCAAGCAGAATATACAAGAGCACAATATAGAGCAGAAGCCCGCCGCACTGCAATGTAAAGCACAATTGTCAAAGATATCGTAACCTAGGCTGACCTAATCTAATCCAACCAAAAGTAGGGTAACTCAACGTAACCTGCAGATGCCACTATTGCTGGCACTCACATAGCCAAGATGAACATATTATCTCACAGTAGAGTGCAGAAAGCCCCCGAATAGCAGTGTATAGCGCAAAAGACGTAGGTAGCGCCTCCAAACCTAATCAAACGTAATGTAACCAAACGTAACATGTCTAAACCTAGCGTGACGCGACCGCTATTTCTGGCCACCCAAGAGCCAAGCAGACCACACTAGTGCTCAGTAGAGCGCAGAAATCCACTGAACAACAGAACATAGCGCAAAAGTCCAAGCCATCGTAACCAAACATTGCCCAACCCAGGCTACCCAAACGAAACATAACTCAACTTATCGCGTCTAGAGCACTTTCGCTGCCCCCCCCCCCATCGCGAAGCAGAGCTTATTAGAGGAGAGTAGAGCGCTGAAGGCCATTTAATGTCAGTGTATAGCAGGAAAGTCGAAGCTATCGTAACCGGAAGCAAAATAACGTTACCTAACCATACGTAACATAACTCGAACTATCGTGCCGAGACCGTAGTTGCTCGCCACCCCAGAGACAAGCGGAAAATATTAGAACACAGTAGAGCGCAGAATTCCACCGAATAGCAGTGCGTAGCACAAAAAGCAGGCCTATACTGGCCATACCAAACCAAACATAACATAACCAAACGTAACGCTACCCAACCTAACGTGCCGAGACCACTATTGCTGGCGTCCCCAGAGACAAGCGTAATACTGTAGAGTACGGAAGTCCATATAATATCCGCCCTGAGAACAAAAGACAAAGGTACCCAAACCTAACCCAACTTATCCTAACCGAAACGAACGTATCCTAACTCAGCCTGTCTGCCGCGACTGGTATTGCTGGCCTCCACAGGGTTAAGCACAGAATATTAGAGAAGAGCAGAGCGCAGAAATCCATAGAAATGCTGTGTATAGCAGAAAAGTGGAAGCTACCCAAACGTAACATAAGCTAACGTAATATCGACAATTATATCATATCTCAAACTAATGTGCCGAGACCGCCATTACTGGCATCCACAGAGCCAAACAGAGCATACCACAGCACTGCAGGGCGCAGAAAGCCTTCAAAGAGCAACGAATAGCATAAACGTCAAAGATATCCTAACCGTATTTGACCAAACCTAACCCAACCAAACGTAGACTAACTAAACGTAGCGAGACTAGACCATTGTTGCTGACCTTCTCACTGCAAAGCAGAACATACGAGAGCACAGTACAGCTCAGAAATCAGCAGTATTGCAGCTTATACCGCGGAACACAAAGCTATGCAAACCTAACCCATACAAACGTAACCCATCCGAACGCAGCATAAGTCAAGCTAATGAGCCGAGACCGCTATTGTTGGCTTCCCCGGATCCCAGCAGATCATATTACAGAAGCGGAGGGTGCCGAGATCCATTGAGTCGCATTGTACAGGAGAAAAGCCAAAGCCACCCAAGCCTGACCCAGGCAAATATAACCTAACCAAACGAAGCCAAACTCAACACAACGAGACGCGACCACTATTGCAGGACGCCCCAGGGCCATGCAGAATACGATAGAACACAGTAGCGCGCGGAAGTCCAAGGAATAGCTGTGTATAACAAGAATGTTAAAGCTATCCTTACCCTATGCGAAAGAACATAGCATTGCCAACCGTAGACTAGCACAGAGTAACGTGGATAGACCACTATTACAGACACCCCAGAGTCGGGCAGATTGTGGTAGAGCAATGTAGCGCGTAGGAATCCACCGAAGTGCAGTGTGCAGCACAAGAGTCAAGGATAACCTGACCAAACCTAACCAAACCTAACCAAACGTGGAATGTCTGCACATAACGTGCCGCAACCACTATATCTGGCCTCCCCAGGGTAAAGCAGAGCATAGTAGAATGCAGTAGAGCGGAGAAGTCCACAGAATAGCAGTGTATAGCACAAAAGTTAATGCCATCCCTTCCTAACCCAACATACCGTAACAAAGCCAAACGTTACATAGCTAAAAGTAACGTGCCGCGACCACTATTTCTGGCCTCCCCAGATTCGAGCAGAGTATAGTAGAGCACAGTAGAGCGCAGAAATCCACCAGATAACAGTGTGCAACACGAAAGACGATGCTATTCAAAACCTAACCCATATTATCGAAGCATAATCAAACGTAGCATAACTCAACCTAGCGTGCAGAGTCCACAATTGCTGGCATCGCGAGAGCCATGCATAGTATACTAGACCACGGTACAGCATAGAAATCCACAGAGTAGCAGTGTATAGCACAAAAGTCAAAGCTACACTCTCTCAACCTGGCCAAACGTAACATAGCCGAACGTAACGTAACACAGACAGCGGTGCCACGACCATTATTGCGTGGCTCACGATAGCCATGTATAATGTACTAGAGCACTGAGGGGCGCACAAAGCCACCAAGCTGCACTATATAGCACAAATGTCAGAGATATCCTGAACTAACCTAACATAACCAAACATAACCGAACATAGACTGACTGAACCTAGCGTTCCGCGACCACTATTGCTGGCCACCACACAGTCTTGCAGAGTATAGCAGAGCACAGTAGAGTGCGAAAACCCACCGAATAACAGTGCATACCACGAAAGCCATATCTATCGAGACAACCAAAGCAAACGTAACCTGTGCAAACGTAGCCTAACTCTACCTATCGTGCCGGGATCACTATTACTGGGCTCCCCATATCGAAGCAGAACATATTGGAGCACATTTGAGCGCAAAAATCTACCGTATAGCTGTGTATAGCGCAAAAGACAAAGCTAGCGTGTCCAAGTCAGACCAAACGTAACGTAACCAAACGCAACCTAGCACACCCTGACATGCGGTACCACAGTTGCTGCCCATTCCAGAGATAATCTGAACGTATTAGAGTAGAGTGGAATGCAGAAATCCATTGAATTGCAGGGCATAGCGCAATATTCCAAGTTACCCTGCCCCAACATAACCACACGTAACATAACCAAACGTAGATAAACTCAATTTAACGTGCAGAGGCCACAACAGTTAGCATCGGTGGAGCCAAGCAGAATATGCTATAGCCCAGTAGAGCGCATTGATCTACCGCATTGCTGTGTACTGCACAGGAGTGGAAGATATCCTAACCCAACCAGTCCTAACCTAACCCAAACGAACGTAGCCCATCTCAACATAAGGCGACGGAGATGGCATTACTGCCCTCCCCACAGCCATGCAGAGCATATTACAGCAATGAAGAGCGCGGGAATGCAACGAATGGCGGTGTATAGCACAAAAGTCAAAGCTCTGCTATCCTCACCTGACCGAACTAAATATAACCATGCGTAATGTACACCAACCTAACGTCCAAAGACCACTATTGCTAGCCTCCACAGAGACAAGCAGAATTTACTAGAGCACTGTAGAGCGGAGTAACACACCGTACTGCAGAGAATAGCACAAAGGTCAAAGCTGCCCTAACCTAAGCTTTCCTAACCAAACCTTACCGAACGTATTCTAACTAAGCAAAACTTGCCGCGACCACTATTGCCGGCTACCCTGGAGCCAAGCAGAACACATTAGAGGAAAGTAGAGATTGGAAATCCATAGAATCGCAGTTTATAGCAGGAAAATCAAAGCTACACGAACTTAACACATACAAATGTAACCTAGCCAAACGAAGCATGGCTCAGCGAAACGAGCCGCGACTACTATTACTGGAAACCCCAAGGCCAAGCAGGGCATATTACAGCACAGAATAGCGCGGATGTTCACCGAATAGCAGTGTATGGCGCATAAGTCAATGTTAACCTATCCTAAATTGACAGAACGTAATATAACCAGACGTAACCTAATAGAGCCTAACGTACCAGGACAACAATTGCTGGTCTCTCCGGAGCCAAACATAGCGCATCGGAGGGGAGCAGAGCGCAAAAATCCATAGAATCGCAGTGTATATCTGAAAAGTCAAAGGTATCCAAACCTAACATAGAGCAACGTAACATAACCAAACGATGCCTAACCCAACATAATGCCCCGCAACCACAATTGCTGTACACACCGGGGACATGCAGAACATGTTAGGGGTGATTAGGGCGCAGAAACAAATAGAATCGCAATGTATATCGGAGAAATCAAAGCTGGACAAGCCATGCCCTTGCTAATTTAAACTAACAATACGTAACCTAACAAAACCTGACATGACGCGGCCACAATTTCTGGCTTCTCCAGGGTAAAGCAGAGTATATTGGAGCACAGTAGAGCGGAGAAATCCACCGAATAGGAGTGTATAGCACAGAAGTTAAAGCCACCCTTTCCTAACCCAACAAACCTTAACATAACCAAACGTAACATAGCGCATGGTCACTTGCCGCAACGACCATCGCTGGCATCCCCAGATTCGAGCAGAGTATAGTAGAGCACAATAGAGCGCAATACTCCACCGAATAACAGCGTACGACACGAAAGGCGAAGCTATCCTGTCCGAAACCAAATTAATGTAACGTAACCAAACGCAGCCTAACTCAACCTAGCGTGCCGAGAACGTTATTGCTGACACCTCCAGAGACAAGCAGAGCATATTTGAGTACGGCAGAGCGCAGAAACCCACCGAGTAGCAGCGTATATCACAAAAGTCGAAGCTAAACCCTCCTAACCTGGTCAAACGAAATATAGTCAGACGTAACGTAACACAGACTGCGGTGCCACGACCACTATTGCTGGCCTCACGAGAGCCAAACAGAGTATAGCAGAGCAACGTAGGACGCTGAAATAGACAGTATAGCGATGTATAGCACAAAAGTCAAAGCTATCCCTATCAAACATAACCAGCCTAGACTAACCAAACGTAGCATAACTCAAACTAATTCGCTGCTACAACTATTCCTGGCGTCCCCAGACGCAAGCAGATCGTGGTAGCGCACTGTACGGCGCAGAAGTCCGTAGAAGACCAGGGTGTAGCGCAAAAGTAGAAGATATCCTAGCCAAACTTAGCCAAACCTAACATAACCAAGCGTAACCTAGCAAAACCAAATGTGTAACGAACGCTATTACTGGCATCTACCGAGGCAAGTAGGTGCCAGCAGAGGAACGTACAGAACAGATATCGCCCGTGCAGCTGTGTATACCACAAGAGTCGAAGCTATACCAACCAAACTTACCCGAGCCTCGCCATGCCATGCGAAGCGTGACTCAAACTTGCGTGCCGAGTCCACCACTTATGGGCATCCCAGAGCCAAGCGGAAAATACTAGAGCTCAGTAGATCGCATTAATCCACCGCACTGCAGCGCGTAGTACAAGAGTCAAAGGTATCCTGACCTAACCGTCGTAACCTAACAAAACGAAGCGTAACATAACCCAACCTGACGTGCCAAGACCACTATTACTGGCAACCACAGTGCCAAGCAGAGTACAATAGAGCACATTAGATCGCATGAAACCACCGTATAGCGGTGTATACCACAAAAGACAAAGTATCTTATCCCAACCTAGCCATACGTAACATAACCGAACGTAACCTAGCTCAACCTAACATGACGAGAACACTATTGCTGGCCTCCGTAAAGACAAGCAGAAAATATTAGAACAAAGAAGAGCGCAGAAATGCGCGGATAGGTGTGTACAGCACAAAAGTTTGAACTATCCTATCCTACCCTCACGAACGTAACAGAAACGGACGCGGCATAACTCAATCAAACGTGCCGGGACCACAGCCGCCGGACTCCGCCGAGCCAGGTAGAATACAGTAGATCACAGTTGAATACACGAACCCGCCGTATAATAGTGTGCAGCACAAAAGTCGAGCCACCCTAACCGAACAGAAACTAACATAACGCAATCAAACGTAGCCAACTCAACATAGCGAGCCGCGAACATTGCTGGTCTCCACAGGGCTAAGCAGAATATTGTAGAGCAACTCGAGAGCAGAAATCCTCCAATTGACAGTGTATAGCACGAAAGTCATAGATAACCTGCCCGAGCTTGGCATATCCTAACCTAATCAAACGTAACGTAGCTCAGCCTTACGTGCCGAGATCACCATCTCTGGATTCCCCAGAGCCAAGCAGAAAATATTAGAACACAGTAGAGTGCAGAAATCTGTGGATAGCAGTGCATAGCACAAAAGTCAATGCTATCCTGTCCTAATATATCCTATCTTAACATACCCAAACGTACCATAGCTCAACATAACGTACCACGGCCACTATTGCCGGCCTGCACAGAGTCGAGCAGAACCTTTTAGAGGACAGTAGAGCGCAGAAATACATAGAATCGCATTGTATTGCGCAAAAGCCATATGTATCCAGACCAAACTGAAGTTAACATAACCTAACCACACGTAGCCTGCAGCAACATTGCGTGCCGCGGCCACAATGTGTGCCCCCCCCCCCTGGGCCAAGTTGAATGAAGTGGAGCGCACTCGAGCCCAGAAAGTCACGGAACAACAGAGTACAGCACGAAAGTCAAAGCTATACTTACCGAACTGAACACAACGTAGACTAACCAAACGCAACCCAACTCAACCTAACGTGCCGCGATCACAATCGCTGTCCTCACCAGAGCCAAGCAGAAAATATTAGAACACAGTACAGCGCAGAAATTCGCGGATAGCAGCGTACAGCACAAATGACAGGCAAATAGTGGCCAACCTGGCCATACCTAACCTATTCAAGCCTAGTGTAACTCAACATATCGTGACGAGGCCAATATTGCTGGCCTGCCGGAGCCAGGCAGAGCATACTAGAGCGCACTAGAGTGCAGGAATATGCCGAAAAGCAGTTTCTAGCACACAAGCCATAGAAATCCAAACCGAGCCTTCCTTAACTAACCTAACGAGAGGTAACCTCACTCAACATAAAGTGCCGAGACCACAATTACTGGCCACCACAGAGCCAAGCAGAGCGTATTATGGCACATGTGAGCTCAAAACCCCCCCGAATAGTGTTGTACGGCGCAAAAGGCAAAGTATCCAATCCTAACCTAGCCAAACGTAACATAACCCAACCTAACATGAGGAGACGAATATTCCTGGCCTCCGAAAAGTCAAGCAGAATGTACCAGAGCACAGTAGTGCGAAGAAACCCCCCGCATTGCAGTGCATAGCACGAGAGTCAGACATAACATGACATAACCTGACCATACATTACCTACACAAACGTAGTGCATTTATACATAACGCGACGGAACCAATATTGCTGGCATACCCAGAGCCAGGCAGAGCACAATAGATCACAATAAAGTGCGGAAATCCTCCGAGTAGCAGTGAATAGCGAAACACAACGTACACAAGCGTAACTTAACACAACCTAACATGACGAGGCCCTTACTTGTGACCTCCACAGAGACAAGCAGTATTTACTAGACCACAGTAGTTCTTAGAAGTCCTCCGAACGTCAGAGAATGGGGACAAAGCTCGATGAGATCCTAACATAACCTCTCCTAACCTGACCTACTCAAACGTAGCGTAACACAACAGAGCGTGCCGCGGCCACTGCTGCCGAAATCCCCAGAGCCAAGCAGAACACAGCATAGCACAGTAGATCACAGGAACCCCCCGGATAATAGTGTACAGCACGGAAGTCAAAGACATCGTAGCCAAACGTAACATAACATGACCTATTCAAACGTCACTCAAGATAACGTGCCACGACTTTTTCTGCTCTCCACAGAGCCAAGCAGGGAATAGTAGAGCACAGTCGAGTGCAGAAATTCTCCGAATTGCAATGCGCAGCACAAAAGACGAAGTAGCCTAATCTAGCATAACCAAACGTATCACATTCAAACGTAACCTAACTCAATCCAACATGAGGAGGCAGCTATTGTTTGCTCTCAGAGAGACAAGCAGAATGTACAAGAGCACAATAGTGAGCAGATATTCACCTCATTACAGTCTATAACGAAAGGGTCAAATATATCCAAGCCATACCTGACCAAAACTAACCAAACAAAACGTAGCCCAACCCAACGTAACGTGCCAAGGCCACCATTGTTGGCCACCCAGAGCCATGTAGAACATACTAGAGAACACCAGGTTGCTGAAATTCCCGAACAGCTGTGTACAGCAGAAAAGTCTGTGCTACACTATACTAATATATACAAACTTAACATGACCAAACGTAACATAACTTAACCTAACGTACCGCGATCACTATTGCTGGCCTCGCGAGAGCAGAGCAGATCATATTAGCGGTGAGTAGAGCGCTGAAATGCGTACAATAGCAGTGTATAGCATAAAAGTCATTGCTATCCGAACCGAACCCAAGTTAGCGTAACCTAACCGATCGTAGCATAACTCAGCATAACGTTTCGCGGCTACTGCTTCCGGCATCCAATAAGACAAGCAGAATATAGTAGAGCACAGTAGGCCACAGATATCCACCTTATAACAGTGTACGGCAAGAAAGTCACAGCTAACCTAACCAAACTTAACCTTACCTTGCATATCCATACATAACCAAACAAGCATATCGTGCTACGGCAACAATTACTAGCGTCCCCAGAGTCGAGCAGATTGTAGATGACAAATGTGGAGGGCTATCATCCACCGTATGGCAGTGCACAGCACAAACGTCGAAGAAAGCATATCCAAGCATTCATAAACCAACATAGCATACCGAAACCTAACTCAACATAACGTCTCGCGAACACCACCTCTGACCTTCCGAGAGCCAAGCAGAATATAATAGAGCACAATAGAAAGCAGGCATCCACCGAATAGCAGTGTAGAGCACAAATGTCGTTTCTTCCCGAACCGACCCCATGTTAATATAACCTAACATAAAGCAGCGCGACGCAGCATAACGTGCCGAGACCACGGCATCCGGCCTCCCCTGAGCCATGCAGAATATAGTAGAGCCCAGCAGGTCGCAGGAATCTTCGGATAACTGTGTATGGTACGAAAGCCAAAGCTAGCTTCACCAAACTTAACCAAATCTAGCCTATTCAAGCGTAACATAACCCATTCTAACGCACCACGGCCAATATTACTCGCCTCCGCAGAGTCGAGCAGAGTAGAGAAGAGAAATGTTTGGCGCAGAAGTCCACCGTATATCAGTGTAAAGCTCAAACGTCCAAGAAATCCTAACCAAGCCTTCCTAACCTAACATAACGAACCGAATCTAAACTCAACCTAACATGCCGAGTTCACCAACACTGCACACCACAGAGCCAAACAGGGCACATTACTGCACAGTAGAGGGCAACAGCCCACCGGATAGCTATGTATGTCACAAAAGTCTAATCCATTCTATACCAACTTGGCCAAACGTAACACAATCAAACGTAGCACAACTCTACCTCACGTGCCGAGACCACTATCCCCCCCCCCCCCGCCCGGCGCGACGGTTACGCGCACGCGAGCTGACCATGCACATGCGCGCGAGCCGGGTCATTTATATGCACGCACAGCACGCACACCACCGCACCGCAACGCACGCATAACCTGCGGAATTAGCGCGCCCGTACCACGGTCCTTCGAACAGGCGTAATCCCAGCCGCCTGCCCGTGGTCGCCGAAACCAACGTTCCAAAGGGAGTGGAGGACGGTCCCCACGAAACATATCATGACCTAAGCTAACATAACCCAACCTATCCAAACGCAGAATAGCACACCCCACCGTGCCGCGGCCACTGCTTCTGGACTACATGTAGCCAAGCAGAATGTAGTAGAGTACAGTAGATCACAGGAATAAACCGGACAGTAGTGTATAGCGCGAATGTTAAGGCTATCCTGACCAAACATAACCTAACCTAACCTAAGCCAACATAAAATAATTCAAAGTGACGTGCCGTGGCTACTATTACTGGACGCACCAGTGCAAAGCAGAAAATATTAGAGCGCAGTGGAACGCAGAAATCGACCGAACGGCAGTGAATGGCACAAAAGTCTGAGCGGTATATAGCACAAAAGCCAAAGTAGCTCGTCCTAGCATAGCCAAACGTGACATACACAAACGCAGTCTAACACAACCCAACATTACGAGACCTCTATTGCCGGCATCGACAGGGACAAGCAGAAAGTACTAGAGCACAGTACAGCGCAGAATTCCACCGCATTGCAGTGAATGGCACATAAGCCTTATATGCCCTAACCAAACGTGATGTAATCTAACCTAGCCAAGAGCAGCATTATCCAAAATGACGGGTCGCGACCACTGCTCCTGGCCTAACCAGAGCGAAACAGAACGTAGCAGAGCGCTTTAGAACACAGAAATCAGCCGAAAAGCAGTGTAAGGCAAAAGAGGCATAGTAGCTCATCCTGACTTATCCAAACGCGACATACACAAACGTAGCCTAGCCAAAGCTAACACGGTACAAGCAGAAAGTACTAGAGCACAGTACAGCGCAGAATTCCACCGCATTGCAGTGAATGGCACATAAGCCTTATATGCCCTAACCAAACGTGATGTAATCTAACCTAGCCAAGAGCAGCATTATCCAAAATGACGGGTCGCGACCACTGCTCCTGGCCTAACCAGAGCGAAACAGAACGTAGCAGAGCGCTTTAGAACACAGAAATCAGCCGAAAAGCAGTGTAAGGCAAAAGAGACATAGTAGCCCATCCTGACTTATCCAAACGCGACATACACAAACGTAGCCTAGCCAAAGCTAACACGACGGCACCACCGTGACTGGCCTCCGCAGGGACAAGCAGGATGTGCTAGAGCACAGTAGTGCGCAGAAATCCACCGCATTGCCGTGATAAGCATAAGGGTCGAAGATATCCCAACATAACCTGGCCTAACCTAACCAAACCAAACGTAGCGTAACTCAACAGGTGTTAGAACACAGAAATCAGCCGAAAAGCAGTGTAAGGCAAAAGAGACATAGTAGCCCATCCTGACTTATCCAAACGCGACATACACAAACGTAGCCTAGCCAAAGCTAACACGACGGCACCACCGTGACTGGCCTCCGCAGGGACAAGCAGGATGTGCTAGAGCACAGTAGTGCGCAGAAATCCACCGCATTGCCGTGATAAGCATAAGGGTCGAAGATATCCCAACATAACCTGGCCTAACCTAACCAAACCAAACGTAGCGTAACTCAACAGGGCGTGCCTCGACCACTGCTGTCGGACTCCACAGAGCAAGGCAGAACATAGTACAGCATAGTAGATCACGCAAGCCCAAGGAACAGCTGTGTACGGCACAGATGTCAAAGCTATCCTGACAAAGTGTAGCCAAGCCTGACCTAACCAATCGTAACAGGACTCAACCTAACGTGCCACGGCCACCACTTCTCGCCTCTCTAGAGTCGAGCAGAGTACAGTAGAGCTATATAGATCGCAGGAATCCACCGAATAGCAGTGCATATCACAAAAGTCAAAGAAATCCTGACCGAACCTTCCAAACGTAACCTAACAAAACGTAACCTAGCTTATCCTAACTTGCCGAGATCACAGTTATAGCCACCCAAGTGAAAAGCAGAGCATATTAGAGCAATGTAGAGACCAGAAGTACACCGAACAGCAGTCTGATGCATAAAAGTCGAAGATATCCTAACCTAACCTGAAGTAACCTGACCTAAAGGAACGGGACATAGCTCAGCATAACGTGCCACGACCACTGCTCCTGGCCTCCCCGGAGCGAAGCAGAATGCAGTAGAGCTCAGTAAATAACAGATGTCCACCGAAAAACATTTTATAGCACGAAAGTCAAGGCTATCCTGACAAAGTGTAGCATAACATACCCTAACCAATCGTAACGTGCCCCAACCTAACGTTCCACGGCCACTATTGCTCGCCTCCCCAGAGTCGAGCAGAGCATAGTAGGGCGATGTAGAGCGGAGAAATACACCGAACGGCAGTTTATAGCACTAAAGTCGTGGATACGCCAATTCAACGTGACCCAACCCAACACAAAAGAACGCAGCACAGCACAGATAACGTGACGAGAATACTGCTACTGGTCTCCACAGAGCCAAGCATAATGTAGCAGAGCACAGTGTACCGCAGAAATCCACAGAATGGAAGCGTATGGCACAAATGTCTAAACCATTCTCTCCTTACCGGACCAAACATAACGCAAGCGAACGCAGACAAACTCTGGCTGGCGCGTTGAGACCAGTACTGCTGGCCACCCCAGAGCCAAGCAACATATACTAGAGCACAGTGTTGCACTGAAATCTACCGAATAGCGGTGTATAGCACAAAAGCGAAGTTTAAACTAACCGAAGCTTCCAAACCTGACCTAACGAGAAATAACCTAACTCAGCCTAACGTACCGAGACCGCTATTGCTGCCCACACCAGAAACAAGCAGGGAGCATTAGAGCACATTAGATCGCAGAAATCCACCGCATGGCAGCTTATAGCACGAAATTCGAAGCTATCCTAATCAAACTGAGCCTAACATAACCTAACCAAGCGTAACCTAACTCAACCTGATGTGCCACGACCACTATTGCTCGCCTCCACAGAGACGAGTAGAGTATAGAAAAGCAATGCAGAGCGCAGAAATACCCAAATAGCAGTGTATAAGGCATAAGTCATAAAAATGCTAAACGAACATTCCTAACCTAACCTAAAGGAACATAACCTAACCCAACATAGTGTACCGAGACCACAATTACTGCCCTTTCCAGAACCAAGCAGAGCTAATTAGGGCACATTACAGAGCAGAAATCCAACGAATAGCTGTGTATAGCACAAAAGTCTAAGCTATCCTATCCTTACCTCACAAAGTGTACCATAGCCGAAGGTAGCATAACTCAAACTAACGTGCCGATACCGCCATTCTGGCTACCCCAGGGCTACGCAGAATGTACTGCAGCACAGCAGAGCTCAGAAGTCCACCGCATTCCAGCGTATATCGCAAAATCCAAACGTTTACGGACCTGACATGACCTAATCTTACGTACCCGAACGTAGTGTAACTCAATATAACGTGACGTGTCCGATATTGCCGTCCTCCCCAGAGCCAAGCAGAACACACTAGATTGCAGTATAAAGCAAAAATCCACCGTATACAAGTGTAAAGCGTAGAAGACATGGCTATCGTGTATCGTATATCCAAACGTAACATAAGCGTACGTAATATATCTGAATCTATCGCTCCCAGCCACTATTGCTGGCCTGCCCAGAGGCAAGCAGAACATACTAGAGCACAGTAGAAATCAAATGTCCACCGAATAGCAGTGTATAGCACAAAAGTGAGGGATACCCTAATGTTACTTGTCCTAACGTAGCCTACACAAGCGTAGTGTGTCTCAACATAAAGTGACGATAACAATCTGGTTGGCCTCCCCAGTGCCGAGCAGAACATGCTAGAGCACAGTAGAAGGCAGAAATCCTCCAAGAATCAGTGTATCGCACAGAAGTCAAGGACATCGTATCCCAACCCAGCCAAACGTAATATGGACATACGTAACTATGCACAAGCTATCACTCTGAGACAACTACTGCTGGAATCCGCTGAGTCATGCAGGGGATATTGGAACACAGTAGAGCGCAGAGATCAGCGGATTGCAGTGTATAGCACAAAAGTCTAAACCATACTAAACTAAGCTCACAAGACGTAACATAACCAAACGTAGTCTAACACAATATAACATGCCACGACCACTACTGATGGCGCCCGCGGAACAAGCAAATCATATTAGAGCGTACTCGAAAGCAGAAATCCACCGAATAGCAGTGTATAGCACAACACACATAGTAGAAAATCCTAACCTATCCAAACAAAGCATATCCGAACGTAGCCTAAATGAACCTAATATGACGAGAACACTATTGCTGGCCTCCACACGCACAATCGGAGCGTATTAGAGCATAGCAGCGCTCAGAAATCCACCGCAATGCTGTGAATAGCACAAAAGCCGAAGATATTGTAACTTAACCTGACCCAACCTAACCAACCCAAACGTAGTATAACTAAACATAACGTGTAGAAATCAATATTGCTGGTCTACCCAGAGTGAAGCAAGCAATATTAGAGCACAGTAGAATGCAGGAATCGACCGAATAGCAGTGTACAGCACAAAATTCAATGTAGCCTATCCCAACCTAGGAAAACGAAACATAATCAAACATATCCAAGCTCAACCTAACATGACGAGACCACCATTGCTGGCCTCCACAGAGTCAAGCAAGGAGTGCTACATAAGAGTAGCGAGCAGAAATCAACCGCATTGCAGTGAATGGCGCAAAGGCCGAAGGTATCCTAGCCTAACGTTTCCTAACCTAACCGAAACAAACGTAGCGTAGCAAAATATAGCGTGCCGCCGCCACTGCTGCTGGAATCCACACAGCCGAGCAGAATATAGTAGAGCACCGTTGATCACAGGAATCCATCGGATGACAGTGTACAGCACGAAAGTCGAAGGTGCTCTATCCAAATATAACCTAACCTAACAAAACCAAACGTAACCTAACAAGAAATGACGTGACACGACAACTACTGCTCGCCACCTCATTGTCGAGCAGAGTATAGTAGAGCAATGTCGAGCGCGGAAATGCACCGAATAGCTGTGTACAGCAAAACAGCCAAAGATGTCGTAGCCAAGCCTTCGAAACCTAACCCAACAAATCGTGACATTGCTGAACCTCACGTGCCGGGAAAACTTTTACTGGCTACCCCAGAGCCAAGCAGAGCATATTAGGGCACACTAGAGCGCAGGAAGCTACGGAATAGCGGTGTACAGCACAAAAGTCAAAGTAGCACATCCTAACCTAGCCAAACGTAACACAACCAAACGAATCCCAATTCAACCTGACATGACCAGACCACTATTTATGTCCTCCACAATGATAAGCAGAATGTGCTACAGCACAGTAGATCACAGAAATCCACCTGACGACTGTGTATAGGACGAAAGTCAAAGGCATCCTGACCAAACTTAACCTAGTCTGAACTGACCAAACGAATACTAACTCAACCTAACGTGCCACGACCTCTATTGCTCGCCACCCCAGAGTCCAGCGGAGTAGAGTAGAGAAATGTAGAGCGCGGACATCCACCGAATACCAGTGTTTTGCACAAGGGTCATATATATCCTAACCAAGCCTTCCTAACCTAACCAAACGAAACGTATCGTATCTCCAACTGACGTGCCGGGTGTCCTATTACTGGCCGCCCCAGAGCTAAGCAGAACACGTCAGAGCAGACTAGATTGCAGAAATCCACCGAATAGCAGCGTATGGCACAGAAGTCTAAGCTATTCTATCCTAACCTAACCAAACGTAACATAAGCAAACGTACAGGAACTCAACCTGACGAGCCGAGACCACTACTGATGGCGTCCCCAGAGCCAAGCAGTGCGTACTAGAACACATTAGAAGACAGATATCCAACGAAAAGCAGTGAATAGCACAAAAGCCAAGGTAGCCAATCCTACCCTAGCCAAGCGTAGCATATCCAAACGTCACCCAACTAAACCAAACATGACTAGACAAATATTGCTGACCTCCACAGAGACAAGCAGAGTGCGTCAGTGCACAGTAGTGCGCAGTAATCCACCACATTAGAGTGAATATCACAAAAGTCGCAGATACCATAGCGTAACCTGACCTAGCCTAACCTAACCAAACGAATCGTAGCTCAACAGAACGTGCCGCGACCAATGCTGCGGGACTCCCCAGAGGCAGGCAGAAAGTTCTAGAGCACAGTAGATAACAGGATCACGCCGAATAATGGTATACAGCACGAAAGTCGAAGCAATCCTGAGCAAACACATCATAACATAACGTAATCGTACGTAGCCTAACACGACATAACGTGCCGCGTCCACTATTGCTGGCCTGCCAAGGGCCAAGCGAAATATAGCCGAACACAGTCGAGTGCAGAGGTCGTCCGAAGAGCAGTGCATAGCACGAAAGCCAAAGATAACATGACGGAGCTTGAGAAAACCGAACCCAACTAAACGAAGCATAAACGAGCCTAACCTGCCGATACCACTGCTCCTGGCCTCCCCAGAGCCAAGCAGAATTTAGTAGATAACAGTAAATCATAGAAGTCCACAGAATAGCAGTTTACGAAGTTCAAAGCTACCCTAACCAAACTTAAACTAACCTAACGTTACCAGGCGTAATCAAATTCAACCTGAAATGCCACGACCACAGTTGTTCTCCTCCCCAGAGTCGAACAGAGTATAGAAGAGCAATGTAGAGCGCAGAAAGCCACCGAATAGCGGTTTGCAGGTCAAAGGTCAAAGAAGCTTTAACCAAGCCTTCATAACGTAACCGAACGAGACAAACTCTAACTATAACTGCCGTACCGGGAGTACCATAGCTGGCTGTCCCAGAACCAAGCTGGACACATCGGAGCACAGTAGAGCGCAGAAATCCACCGAATAGCAGCGTATGGCACAAAAGTCTAAGATATTATATACTAGCCTAACCAAACGTAAGATAGGCAAACGTACCCAAGCTCAACCTAACGTGCCGGAACCACTACTGCCGGCATCCCCAGAGGCGAGCAGAAAATATTAGGGAGCAGCGGAGCGAAGAAATCCTCGGAAAGCAGTGTGTAGCACAAAAGTCAGACATACCCGACCTAGCCTAACCCTACCTAACCTACCCTAACGTAGTGTAACAAGACATAACGTGGCGAGACCAATATTGTTGCGCTATTCATGGCAAAGGATAGCATATCAAAGCACATTAGGGCGCAGAAATCCGCCGAATAGCAATGTATACCGCAAAAGAGAGAGCAGCCTACACCAACCTAACGAAACGTACATTTCCATGCTTAGCGTAACTCAACCTGACGTGCCAAGAAGAATATAGTACAGCACTCCAGAGCGCTGAATCCCAACACATTGCAGTGTATAGCACCAGAGTCGGACATACCCTGACCAAACCTGACCGTACCTAACATATCCAAGCGTTGTGCAACTAAGGCGGACGTCACGAGACCAATATTTCTGGCCATCCCAGAGCCAAGCGGAGCATATTAGAGCACACTAAATGGCAGAAATACACCGAGCAGCAGTGAATAGCACAAAAGTCG
>NW_016913426.1:0-1194 GCF_001483705.2 Eufriesea mexicana | reverse complement strand
CAGGAATGCTCCGAATAGTAGTGTATAGCACGTAAGTCTAAGTTACCTGGCCGACCTTATCCTAACATAACCAAACCAAACGTAAACTAACTCAACCTCACATGACGAGACCCCTATTGTTGGCCTTCACAAAGCCATGTAGAAAATACTAGAGCACACTTGAGCGCAGAAGTCCACCCAATAGCTGTGTGTAGCACAAAAGTCAAAGCTATCCTAACCGAATATGTCCAATCCTAACATAGACGAACGTAGCATAACTCAAACAACCGCACACCGACCACTATTGCTATCCTCCCAATAGTCAGGCAGTACTTATCAGAGGAACGTAGAGAGCAGAAATCCATAGATTCTCAGTGTATAGTGCAAAAGTCATATCTATACTGGCATATCCGAAGATATTAGAGCCTCACCAATCGCAGCCTGCCAAACGTATCCTGCCGCGCCCACTATTGGTGGCATTCTCAGTTGAAAGCATAATACAGTAGAGCACAGTCGAGCGCAGGAATCATTCTAATAGCAGCGAACAGCGCGAAAGTCGAAGTTAACCATACCGAACTTAACATAGCCTAACCTTACTAAACGTAACATAACTCAACTTTCCGTGCCTAGACCACTAGAGCTGGTCTCTCCCGATCCAACCAGAAAATATCGGAACACAGCAGAGCGCAGATATCGGCGGACACCAGTGTATAGCACAAAAGTCTAAACTGTCCAATCCTAACCTCACCAAACGTAACACATTCAAACTTAACCCAACTCAACATAACATGACGGGACCAATCTTGCAGGCCCCCGCAGATACGAGCAGAATGTACTATGGCATAGTAGTGTGCGGAAATCCACCACATTGCAGTAAATAGGACACAGACCATAGATAACGCAACCAAACATGTGCAAACCTAATCTAAGAAAACGTAGCATGACCCTACATAACGTGCAGCGACCACTGCACCTGGCCTTCCCTGAGCCAAGCAGAGCGTAGCAGATTACAGCAGATCAGAGGAACCCACGAAAAAGCTGTGTATACCGCGAAGGTCGAGGCAACCATAATCAAAATTAACCCATCCTAACATAACCGAACGTAACCTAACAAAACCTGATGTGCCACGACCACTACTGCTCGCCTGCCCTGAGTTGAGCAGAGTATAGTAGAGCAATGTAGAGTGCAGAAATCCACCGAAATGCAATG
This sequence comes from Eufriesea mexicana, assembly GCF_001483705.2. Lineage (NCBI taxonomy): Eukaryota > Metazoa > Arthropoda > Insecta > Hymenoptera > Apidae > Eufriesea > Eufriesea mexicana. The sequence continues at coordinate 5 of NW_016913426.1, read as the reverse complement.
TACAG
>NW_016913425.1:0-291 GCF_001483705.2 Eufriesea mexicana | reverse complement strand
TGCTATAGCCTTCGCCATGCTGCAGAATCTGGCTGGAAAATTCAATTTTACTGACATTTTCAACTAATATCGTGGTGAACTGCCTTTCTTGCGTAAATAAGGAGGAAAGATTCTATTTGCGTGCTGTAGCCGCTCAAGTGCTGTAGAATCTGGCTGGAGAATACAATTTTATTGATATCTCCCACTAATATTGTGGTGAGCTGTCCTTCCTGCGCAAATAAGGAGGAAAGATTCTACTGGCCTGCTATAGCCATTGCAATGATATAAAATGTGCTTGGCAGATTCAATTTT
>NW_016913424.1:1304-1536 GCF_001483705.2 Eufriesea mexicana | reverse complement strand
ATGGACTGGCCTAGCCTGCCCTGAACTGACCCGACCTGACTTGACCTGACATGACCTGACCTGGCGTGGCCTGACATTGCCTGATCGAGCCTGACCTGACCCGATTTGACCCGACCTGACTTGACCTGACCTGGCCTGACATTGCCTGGCCTGGCCTGGCCTGACGTGGCCTGACGATGCCTCGCCAGGACTGACCTGCACTGACCTGACATGAACTGACTGACCTGACCTG
>NW_016913424.1:0-1031 GCF_001483705.2 Eufriesea mexicana | reverse complement strand
ACCTAACCTAACATGACCTAACCTAACCTATCTAACCTAGCTTAACCAAACCTAACATAACCTAACCCAAACAATCCTAACCTAACGTAATTAAACCTAACCTAAGCTCATCTATCCTTACCTAACCTATCGTAAGCTAACCTAACCTAACCTAACCTAAGATAACGTAACCTGACCTGATCTGACCAGTCCTTACCTGACTTGACTTGACCTGACCTTACCTGGCCTGATCAGACCTGACCTGATTTGACCTAACCTAACCTAACCTAACCTAACCTATCCCAAGTTTGTAAAACCTATCCGAGCCAAACATACCCAAGCTTTAGCAAACCGAACATAACCAAACCCAACCTAACCAAACTTTCCCTAACCTAACATAACGAAACCTAACCTAACATGACCTAACCTAACCTAGCTAACCTAGCTTAACCTAACCTAACATAACCTAACCCAACCGACCCTAACCTAACCTAATCAAACCAAACCTAAGCTCACCTATCCTAACCTAACCTATCGTAAGCTAACTTAACCTAACCTAACCTAACGTAACCTAACCTGACCTGTCCTGACCTCACCTGACTTGACCTGACCTTACCCGGCATGACATGGCCTGGCCTGATGTGACCTGGCCTATCCTGCCATGACCCGACCGAACCTGATCTCACCTGACCTGACCTGACCTGACCTGGCCTGACCATACCTCGCCTAACCTGACCCGACCTGGTATGTCCGGACCTGCCCTTAACTGTCCTGACCTGACCTGCCGTGACCTTATTTGGCCTGGCCAGGACTGACCTGACCTGACCTGACCTGACCTAACCTAACCAAACCCAACTTACCCAAACTCCGACCTGACTCGACCTGACCTGAACTGACCTGACGTGGCCTGGCATTGCCTGGTCGAGCCTGACCTGACCTGACCTGACCCGACCTGACTTGACCTGACCTGGCATGACATTGCCTGGCCAAGCCTGGCCTGACGTGGCCTGACATTGCCTGGCCTGGACTGACCTGCACTGACCTGACATGAA
>NW_016913423.1:1116-1370 GCF_001483705.2 Eufriesea mexicana | reverse complement strand
ATTGGAAAGCTATAACCATTGCAATGCTGTAGAGTCTGGCCGGAAAATTCAATTTGATTGACAGTTTCGACTAATATCGTGGTGAGCCAGCTTCCTTGCATATGTATGGAGGAAGGAACCGGTCGGAGTGCAATAGCAGTTGCAATGCTGCAGGATCGGGCTGGAATGATCAATTTTATTGACATTTTCGGCTAATATCGTGGTGGGCTAGCTTCCTTGCATAAGTATGGAGGAAAGATCCTTTTGGCGTGCTG
>NW_016913423.1:399-672 GCF_001483705.2 Eufriesea mexicana | reverse complement strand
TTCTTGCATAAACAAGGAGGAAAGATTAAATTGGCAAGCTATAACCATTGCAATGCTGTAGAATCTGGCCTGAAAATTCAATTTAATTGACATTTTCAACTAACATCGTGGTGAGCTAGCTTCCTTGCATAAGTATGGAGGAAAGAACCGGTCAGAGTGCAATAGCAGTTGCAATGCTGCAGGATCGGTCTGGAATGATCAATTTTATTGACATTCTCGGCTAATATCGTGGTGGGCTAGCTTCCTTGCATAAGTATGGAGGAAAGATCCTTT
>NW_016913423.1:0-277 GCF_001483705.2 Eufriesea mexicana | reverse complement strand
AGCTATAACCATTGCAATGCCAAAGAATCTGGCTGGAAAAATCAATTTTATTGACATTTACGACTAATAAGGTGGTGAGCTAACTTTCTTCCATAAGTCAGGAGAGACGATTCTGTTGGCATGCTATAGGCATTGCAATGCTATAGTATCTTGCTGGAAAATACAATTTTATTGTCATTTTCTGCTAATATTGTGGTGAGCTAACTTCCTTCAATAAGTAAGGAGGAAAGATACTTCTGGAGTGATATAGCCATTGCATTGCAGTAGAATCTGGTTG
>NW_016913422.1:11295-13086 GCF_001483705.2 Eufriesea mexicana | reverse complement strand
TGGATGGATTTATGGATGTATGGGTGTGTGGATGTATGGATGTACGAATGAATGGATGTATGGATGTATGGATGTATTAAATGTGTGAATGTACGAATGTATGGATGTGCGGATGTATGGATGCAAGGATCTCTGTATGTAAGAATGTATGGATGGCTGGAAGTATGAGTGGATGGATGTATGAATGTATGTATGGATTTATGTGTGGATGTATGTATTGTTGTATGGATGTATGGGTGGATGGTTTTATGGATGTGTTGATGTACGTATGTATGTATGCATGGATGTATGGATGTAAGAATATATGGATGTACGGAGGCACGGATGTATGGATGTGTGGGTGAACGAAAGGATGGGTGAATGGACGGAAGAGTGGATGTATGTATGGATGCTTGTATGGATGAATGTACGGATGTATGCATGGATGTATGCATGGATGCATGTATGGATGGATGGACGCATGAGTGGACGGATTTACGGATGTATGCATGTATGGATGGATGAATGAATGGATGAATGTATGGGTGTATGTGAGGATTATGTCTTGATATGTGTATGGATGTATGGATGGATGGATGGATTGGCCGGAGGATGTAAGGATGGATGAATGAATGGTTCGAAGGAAGTATAGATGGGTGGAGGTATGGATAGACGGATGTATGGAAGGATGGATGTACGGATGGGTGTATGTATGGATGAATGCATGTTGTGATGGATTGATGTATGAAGGGACGGATGTACGGATGTATGAATGTACGGATATGTGCATGTATGGATGTGTGGGTGCATGAATGGATGGGTGGGAGAACTGAAGTGTGAGCGAAAGGATGGGAGGATGTACGGATGCATGTATGTATGGATGGGTGTATGGATCGATGGATGTATGGATGGGTGCTAGTATGGATGGATGGATGTATGGTTCGGTGGATGTATGGATGGGTGGATGTATGGATGTACGTATGTATGAATGTATTGATGTAAGAATGTATGGATGTATGCATACATGGATGTATGGATGAATGGACGTATGGATGTACAAATGAATGGATGTACGGATGAATGGATGTATGGATGGAAGGATGGATGTATGTATGGATGGAGGTATGAATGCATGAATGGATGGATGAATGGGTGTATGGTGGTTGAATGAATGTATGGATGGGTGTATGTATGGAATAATGGATGTGTAGGACGGTGGGTGTACGGATGGTCGTATGGATGAATGGATGTACGGATGGATGTATGTATGGAAGTATTCATGTGCGTATGGATGTATGGATGGATGGATGTATGTATGTATGGATGTATGTATGGTCTCATATATGGTTGTATGTATGGATGGACGTATGTATGGGTGTATGGATATATTCATGGATTTGCGAGGGGATGTATGTACGGATATATGGATGGATGTATGAATGTATGTGAGGATGGATGGATAGGTGGGCGCATGGATGGATGGGTGGGTGGATGGTTGGATGGATATATTGAATGATGGGCCAATGGATGGATGGATGGTTGGATGTATGGATGCATGCACGAATGGATGTATGAATGGATGTATGTATGAACGGATGATGTATTGATGGATGTATCCATGGATGGATGAATGGACCTATGGATGGTTATATGGATACATTTATGGGTGTGCGTGGGGATGTATATCTGGATATATGGATGGATGGATGTATAGATTTTTTGGGTGGATGTACGGATGGGTGGATGGACGCACGAATGAATGGATGTACGCATGAATGTATGGATGTACGCATGGATGGATGTATGGATGGA
>NW_016913422.1:8956-11252 GCF_001483705.2 Eufriesea mexicana | reverse complement strand
ATGGATGGATGGATGTATGGATGGATGTACCGTTGGATGGATGGGTTTACGGATGGATGGATGTACAGATGTATGGATATATGGATGGATTATGCCTGGGTGGATGCATGTATGCATGCGTGGACGTGCGGATGGTTGTGTGTATGGACAAATGGATGTATGGACGGATCGAGGTAAGAATGGACGAATGTATGGATGTGTCGGTTGATGGATGTATGTATCTACGGATGTGTGGATATATGTATGTATGAATGGAAGGAAGTGTGGATGGATGAATTTATGGATGTTTGTATGTATGGATCTATGAATGTATGGATGGATGTATGTATGGATGGATGTATGTATGGATGTATGAATGGATGTATGTATGGGTGTATGTATGGATGTATGTATGGGTATACGTATGATTGTATGTATGGATGGATGGATGTATGGATGTATGTATGAATGGACTTAAGGATGGTTATATGGATATTTCTATGGATGTGCGTGGGAATGTATGTCTGGATATATGGTTGGATGGATGTATGGATTTTTGGATGGATGTACGGATGGGTGGAAAGACGCATGAACGGATGGATGTACGCATGAATGTATGGATGTACGCATCGATGGATGTATTTATGGATGGATGTATGGAAGGGTGGATGCATGGATGGATGCATGTACAAGTGAACATACGGATGTATAGATGGATGAATGTGTGCATGGGAGTATGTATGGAAGGATGGTAGTATGGAACGATGGGTGTGTGGCTGTATCGGTGTATGGATGTATGCTTGTCTGAATGTAGGTATGTGGGTATGTATCTGTGTTAGAATGTATGGATGTACTAACGTATGTATGTATGGATGTATGTACCGATGATTGTATGGATGTATGCATGGTTCTATGTATGGATGTGTACATCGATGTATGAATGGGTATATGTATGGATGTATGTATTGATGTATGGGTGGAGGAATGAATTGGTGTATGCATGTATGTGTGCATGTATGTATGGATGTATGTATGGCTGGATGGAAGTATGGTTGTATGTATGATTTCACTTATGGGTGGTTGTATGTATATCTTTATGGATTGCGTTGGGAATTATGGCTGGATATATGGATGGATGGATGAATGTATTTTTGGGAGGATGTACGTGTGGATGGAAGGATGGATGTATGGGTGGATGTATGGATGGATGGATATATGGATGCATGGATGTATGGGTGGGTGGATATATGGATGGGTTTTGTTTGGGCGGAGCACGTACGGATGCGTGGATTTAAGGATGGACGTATGTATGTATGAATGGAAATAAGGAAGAATTGTGTTATGAATGGAAGAATGTATGGATGTTTGGATGGATGGATGTATGTATGTGTGGATGTATGGATGGGTGGATATATGGATGGAAGGACGTCTGGTTGGATGCAATTATGGATCTATGTATCTATGGATCTATGTATGAACGGATGGATGGATATATGGGTATATTCATGATGATATATTCATGCATGTGCGAAGGGATGTATGTACGAATGTATGGACGGATTTATGTATGGATGCGTGGATGGATGAATGGATGGTCGCATGGATGGATGGGTGGATGGATGGTTTGATGGATGGATTGAATGATGGATGGACGGTTGGATGGATGGGTGGATGTATGGATGTATGTAAGAATGGATGTATGGATGGATGGATGTATGAACGGATGTATGTATGGATGTATGGATACCTGAATGGAAGGGTACATGTATGATTGTTTGAATGTATGAATGTATGGATGTCCGTATGGATGTATAGATGTATTGATGTATTTTTGTATGGACGTGTGGATGAACGAATGAATGGATGTGCGGATGTATGTATGTATGCATGGATATATGGATGTATGGATGTACGTATGTATGAATGTATGGATGTAAGAATGAATGGATGTATGCATGTACGGATGTATGGATGAATGGACGTATGGATGTACGAATGTATGGATGTACGGAGGCATGGATGTATGGATGGGTGCATGTATGGAAGGATGTGTGTATAAACGGGTGGATGTATGGATGGATGGCCGTATGGATGGATGGATGTGTGGATGGATTGAGGTACGGATGGACGGATGTACGGATTTATGGATGTATGTATGGATGTATGTAAGGATATATGTATGGATGTATGTATGGATGTATGCATGGGTGTATGTATGGATGTATGTATTGATGTATGCATGAATGTATGAAAGGATGGATGGATTGTTGGGTGGATGCATGGATGGATGTATGGTTGCGTGTATGGATGGGCGAAT
>NW_016913422.1:5735-8920 GCF_001483705.2 Eufriesea mexicana | reverse complement strand
TGTATGGATGAATGGACGTATGGGTGTACGAATGTATGGATGTACGGAGGCATGGATGTATGGATGGGTGGTTGTATGGATGGTTGCATGTATGGAAGTATGTATGGATGTATGTACTGATGTAAGTATGAATGTTTGAATGGATGGACGCATGAGTAGATGGATGTATGGATGGATGGATGTATGGATGGATGGATTTATGGATGTATGGATGCATGGTTGGATAGATTTAAGGATGGGCGGATGGATGGATGGATGTATGGATGCGTGTATGGAAGGGAGAATGTACGGATGTATGCATGGATGGATGAATGGCTGTATGTATGGATGAATGTGCGGACGTATCTATGGATTTATGTATGGATGAGTGTATGGATGTGTGTACGGATGTATCTATGGATTTATATATGGATGAGTGTATGGGTGTATGTATGGACGTATCTATGGATCTATGTATGAATGAATGACTGTATGGGTGGATGGATTTGTGGATGTGTATGTGTGTGGATGCATGGACGGTTGGATGTATGGATGGATGGATGTATGGATGGATGAATGTATGGATTAATTGATGTATGGACGGATGGCTGTATCGATGGGTGGATGTACGGATGGGTTGATGTATGCAAGGACGGACGTAGGTATGTATGGATGGATGAATGTATAAATGTATTGATGTATGGATGGATGGATATATCGATGGATGGAAGTACGGATGGATGGATTTATGGATATATGTATGTGTGCATGTATGGATGTATAGATGGTTGGATGTATGTATGGATGGATGGACGCATGAATGGACGGATTTACGGATGAATGCATGTATGGATGGATGATTGAATGGATGAATGTATGGGTGTATGTATGGGTGTATGTATTGATATGTGTATTGGTGTATGGATGGATGGATGGATTTTTCGATGGAAGTAAGGATGGATGGATGTATGGTTCGACGTATGTATGGATGGGTGGACGTGTGGATGGATGGGTGTATGGAAGGATGGATGTACGGATGGTTGTATGTATGAATGGTTGGCTGTATGGATGAATGGATGTGTGCATGGATGTATGTATGTATGTTTGTATGTATGTATGTATGTATGTATGTATGTATGTATGTAAGGATATGTGTATGGATGTATGTATGAACGAATGTACTTTTGTGTGTATGGATGAGTGTATGGGAGTATGCTTGGATTGCATGGATGTATGAATGGATTGATGTATATATGTATGGATGTATGGACTGATGGATGTATGGATGGTTGGAGGAGTGGATGGATAGATTTTTGGATGTATGGATGCATGAATGTTTGGATGTATGAATGGCTGGATGTATGTATGGATGTATGTATGGATGCATGTATGTATGTATGCATGGATGTATGCATGTATATATGTATGGATGCATGTATGTTGTATGCATGGATGTATGCATGTATATATGTATGGATGTTTGAATGGATGTATGCATGGATGTATGTATGCATGTATGTAAGTATGTATCTATGGATGTATGTATGGATGAATGAATTGATGTATGTAAGGATGTATGTATTGACGTATCTATGGATGCATGGAAGAATGGGTGGATGGATGGTCGTATGTACGGAAGTGTGGATAGGTGTATGTGTGGTTGTATGCATGTATGGTTGAGTGTATGGTTGTATGCATGGATGTGTGGATGTATGTATGGACGTATGTACGGATGTACGTATGGATGGTTGAGTGCATGGATGGATGGATTTGTGGATGTATGGATGTGTGGATGTATGGATGTATGGATGGATGGATGTATGGATGGATGTATGTATGGATGGATGGACGTATTAATTTATGGACGTTTGTATGTATGGATGCATGTATGGTTGTGTGGATGTATGGATGGATAGATTTATGGATGTGGGGATGTATGAATGTATGGATTGGTGGATGTATGGATGGATGGATGTATGGATTGATGCATGTATGGATGGGTACTTGTATGGATGGATGGATGTATGGAAGGATGGGTGTATGGATGGATGAATGTATGGGTGTATGGTTGGATGGAAGTTAGTATGGATGGATGTACGGATGTAAGGATGTATGGATGTATGCATGTATAGATGCATGTATACATGGATGTATGGATTTAAGAATGTATGGATCGATGCATGTATGAATGTATGGATTTATGGACGAATGGATGTACGAATGTACGGATGAACGGATGTATGGATTTATGGATGGACGGATGGATGTCTGGATGTATGGTTGTATGGACGTATGTATGTATGGATGTACGAATTTATGGATGTACGAATGTATGGATATACGGATGTATGGATGTATGGATGTATATCTATATGGATGTATGGATGGGTGGGTGTATGAGTGCATGGATGTATGGATGGATGGATGTATGAATGTATGTATGGATATATGTATGGGTGTATGTATGGTTGTATGGATGTACGGATGTATGTATTTATAGTTGTATGGTTGTGTGGATGTATGAATGTATGGATGGATGTATGGATGGATGTATGGATGGATGTATGGATGGATGTATGGATGGATGTATGGATGGATGTATGGATGGATGTATGGATGGATGTATGGATGGATGTATGGATGGATGTATGGATGGATGTATGGATGGATGTATGGATGGATGTATGGATGGATGTATGGATGGATGTATGGATGGATGTATGGATGGATGTATGGATGGATGTATGGATGGATGTATGGATGGGTGGATGTATGGATGTATGTATGGATATAAGTATGGATGTATGTATGGCTGTATGGATGTATGGGTGGATGGATTTATGGATGTGTGGATGTATGAATGTATGGATGGATGTATGTGTGGAAGTATAGATGTATGGATCGATGGGTGTATCGGTGGGTGCTTGTATGGATGGATGGATGTATGGATGTGTGGGTGTATGGATGGGTGTATGTATGGATGGATGGATGTATGGAAAGGTGGATGTATGGTACGATGGATGTATGGATGGGTGGATGTATGGATGGGTGGATGTATGGATGGATGTATGTATGGAAAGATGGATGTATGGATGAATGTATGTACGGATGAATGGTTGTTTGGATTTATGGATGTATGGATGGATTGAGGTACGGGTGGCCGGATGTACGGAAGTATGAATGTATGGATGTATGGCTGTCTGCAT
>NW_016913422.1:3005-5134 GCF_001483705.2 Eufriesea mexicana | reverse complement strand
ATGTATGGATGGATGGATTTATGGATGTGTGGATGTAGGAATGTATGGTTGGATGGATGTATAGATGGATATATGTATGGAAAGGAGGATGTATGGATGGATGTATGTATGGATGACAGGTTGTGTGGATGGATGGATGAATGGATGGATTGAGGTATGTATGGACGGATGTACGTATGAATGAATGTATGGATGTATATTTGTACGGATGTATGGATTTATAGATGTATAGTTGTGTGGATGTACGAGTGTATGGCCGCATTTGCGTTTTGGATGTTCGTATGTATGTGTGCATGGATGTATGGATGAAAGAATATATGGATGTACGGAGGCATGGTATGTATGGATGTGTGGGTGGACGAATGGATGGGTGAATGGACGGAAGAATGGATGTATGTATGGATGCTTGTATGGATGAATGTATGGATGGATGTATGGATGGATATATGAGTGGATGGATGTATGGATGGGTGGACGTATGGATGTATGTATGGATATATTTATGGATGTATGGATGGATGGATTTATGGATGTGTCGGTGTATGAATGTATGGATGGGTGTATGTGTGGAAGTATAGATGTATGGATCGATGGGTGTATGGATGGGTGATTGTATGGATGGATGGATGTCTGGTTCGATGGATGTATGGATGGGTGGATGTATGGATGGGTGGATGTATGGATGGACGGATGTATGGAAAGGTGGATGTATGGTTCGATGGATGTATGATTGGGTGGATGTATGGATGGGTGGATGTATGGATGGATGTATGTATGGAAAGATGGATGAATGGATGAATGTATGTATGGATGAATGGTTGTTTGGATTGATGGATGTATGGATGGATTGAGGTATGGGTGGACGGATGTACGGAAGTATGAATGTATGGATGTATGGCTGTCTGCATGTATGTATGTATAGAAGGATGGATATATCGAATGATGGACGTACGAGTGGATGCATTTATGGAAGTGTGGATGTGGGGATGTATGGATGAATGTATGTATGGATGGATGTATGGATGGATAGATTTATGGATCGATGGATGTACGGATGGGTGCTAGTATGGATGGATGGATGTATGGTACGATGGATGGATGGATGTGTGGAAGTATGAATGTATGTATGGAAGGATGTATGGATGGATAGATGTATGGATCGATGGGTGTGTGGATGGGTGCTTGTATGAATGCAAGGATGTATGGTTCGATGGATGTATGGATGGGTGTATGTATGAATGGATTGAGTTATGGATGGACGGATGTACGCAAGTATGGATATATGGATGTATGCCTGTATGCGTGTATGGATTTATGGATGGATGGATCTATCGAATGATGGACGTACGAATGGATGCATTTATGGAAGTATGGGTGTGGGGATGTATGGATGTATATATGTATGGATGAATGGATGTATGTTTGGATGGACTTATGGATGGGGGGATGGGTGGATGTATCTATGTATGTATGAATGTACGAATGTATGGATGTACGAATGTATGGATATACGGATGTATGGATGTATGGATGTATATCTGAATGGATGTATGGATGGATGGATGTATGAGTGGATGGATGTATGGATGGAAGAATTGATGAATGCATGTATGGATATATGTATGAATGTATGTATCGTTGTATGGATGTATGGATGGATGGTTTTATGGATCTGTGGATGTATGAATGTATGGACGGATGGATGTATGCATGTATAGATGTATGGATCGATGGGTGTAGGGATGGGTGCGTGTTTGGATGTATGGTTCGATGGATGCATGGATGGGTGGATGTATGGATAGGTGGATGTATGAATGGATGGATCTATGGAAAGATGGATGTATCGATGGATGTATGTATGGATGAATGGTTGTTTGGGTTGATGGATGTATGGATGGATTGAGGTATGGATGGACGGATGTAGTATGAGAGACGGATGAATTATGAATGTATGGATGTATGGCTGTCTGCATGTATGGATGTATGCATGGACGTATGTATGGTTGCATTAACGGATGTATCTATGGATGTATGTATGCATCAGTGTATGTGTGTATGCGTGGATGTATGGATGTATGTATGGACGTATGTATGGATGTACGTATGGATGGATGAGTGCATGGATGGAT
>NW_016913422.1:0-671 GCF_001483705.2 Eufriesea mexicana | reverse complement strand
ATGGTTGCATGTATGGAAGTATGTATGGATGTATGTACTGATGTAAGTATGAATGTTTGAATGGATGGACGCATGAGTAGATGGATGTATGGATGGATGGATGTATGGATGGATGGATTTATGGATGTATGGATGCATGGTTGGATAGATTTAAGGATGGGCGGATGGATGGATGGATGTATGGATGCGTGTATGGAAGGGAGAATGTACGGATGTATGCATGGATGGATGAATGGCTGTATGTATGGATGAATGTGCGGACGTATCTATGGATTTATGTATGGATGAGTGTATGGATGTGTGTACGGATGTATCTATGGATTTATATATGGATGAGTGTATGGGTGTATGTATGGACGTATCTATGGATCTATGTATGAATGAATGACTGTATGGGTGGATGGATTTGTGGATGTGTATGTGTGTGGATGCATGGACGGTTGGATGTATGGATGGATGGATGTATGGATGGATGTATGTATGAATGTATGGATGTCTGTATGTATGGATGTTTGAGTGTATGGATGAATGTATGAGTGGGATGTTGTGTGGCTGGATGGATGTATGGAAGGATGAATGTATGGATTTATTGATGTATGGACGGATGGCTGTATCGATGGATGGATGTACGGATGGGGTGATGTATGGAAGGACGGACGTAGGGATGTATG
>NW_016913420.1:371837-389603 GCF_001483705.2 Eufriesea mexicana | reverse complement strand
AAAGGAGGTATCTGGCCCCGGGCAATTCCGAGAAATGATGTCACTTTCCAAGAATTTTCCGAAAGCAAACTCATGGGCCGTCGCAGAAATTCTGGTCCAAATTTTGCCAACTTGTATCAGGAGAATACGATGTTAAAGGAGGTATTTCTCCTCGGGCAATTCCGAGAAATGACGTCACTTTCCAAGAATTTTCCGAAAGCAAACTCATGGGCCGTCGCAGAAATTCTGGTCCAAATTTTGCCAACTTGTATCAGGAGAATACGATGTTAAAGGAGGTATTTCTCCTCGGGCAATTCCGAGAAATGACGTCACTTTCCAAGAATTTTCCGAAAGCAAACTCATGGGCCGTCGCAGAAATTCTGGTCCAAATTTTGCCAACTTGTATCAGGAGAATACGATGTTAAAGGAGGTATTTCTCCTCGGGCAATTCCGAGAAATGACGTCACTTTCCAAGAATTTTCCGAAAGCAAACTCATGGGCCGTCGCAGAAATTCTGGTCCAAATTTTGCCAACTTGTATCAGGAGAATACGATGTTAAAGGAGGTATTTCTCCTCGGGCAATTCCGAGAAATGACGTCACTTTCCAAGAATTTTCCGAAAGCAAACTCATGGGCCGTCGCAGAAATTCTGGTCCAAATTTTGCCAACTTGTATCAGGAGAATACGATGTTAAAGGAGGTATTTCTCCTCGGGCAATTCCGAGAAATGACGTCACTTTCCAAGAATTTTCCGAAAGCAAACTCATGGGCCGTCGCAGAAATTCTGGTCCAAATTTTGCCAACTTGTATCAGGAGAATACGATGTTAAAGGAGGTATTTCTCCTCGGGCAATTCCGAGAAATGACGTCACTTTCCAAGAATTTTCCGAAAGCAAACTCATGGGCCGTCGCAGAAATTCTGGTCCAAATTTTGCCAACTTGTATCAGGAGAATACGATGTTAAAGGAGGTATTTCTCCTCGGGCAATTCCGAGAAATGACGTCACTTTCCAAGAATTTTCCGAAAGCAAACTCATGGGCCGTCGCAGAAATTCTGGTCCAAATTTTGCCAACTTGTATCAGGAGAATACGATGTTAAAGGAGGTATTTCTCCTCGGGCAATTCCGAGAAATGACGTCACTTTCCAAGAATTTTCCGAAAGCAAACTCATGGGCCGTCGCAGAAATTCTGGTCCAAATTTTGCCAACTTGTATCAGGAGAATACGATGTTAAAGGAGGTATTTCTCCTCGGGCAATTCCGAGAAATGACGTCACTTTCCAAGAATTTTCCGAAAGCAAACTCATGGGCCGTCGCAGAAATTCTGGTCCAAATTTTGCCAACTTGTATCAGGAGAATACGATGTTAAAGGAGGTATTTCTCCTCGGGCAATTCCGAGAAATGACGTCACTTTCCAAGAATTTTCCGAAAGCAAACTCATGGGCCGTCGCAGAAATTCTGGTCCAAATTTTGCCAACTTGTATCAGGAGAATACGATGTTAAAGGAGGTATTTCTCCTCGGGCAATTCCGAGAAATGACGTCACTTTCCAAGAATTTTCCGAAAGCAAACTCATGGGCCGTCGCAGAAATTCTGGTCCAAATTTTGCCAACTTGTATCAGGAGAATACGATGTTAAAGGAGGTATTTCTCCTCGGGCAATTCCGAGAAATGACGTCACTTTCCAAGAATTTTCCGAAAGCAAACTCATGGGCCGTCGCAGAAATTCTGGTCCAAATTTTGCCAACTTGTATCAGGAGAATACGATGTTAAAGGAGGTATTTCTCCTCGGGCAATTCCGAGAAATGACGTCACTTTCCAAGAATTTTCCGAAAGCAAACTCATGGGCCGTCGCAGAAATTCTGGTCCAAATTTTGCCAACTTGTATCAGGAGAATACGATGTTAAAGGAGGTATTTCTCCTCGGGCAATTCCGAGAAATGACGTCACTTTCCAAGAATTTTCCGAAAGCAAACTCATGGGCCGTCGCAGAAATTCTGGTCCAAATTTTGCCAACTTGTATCAGGAGAATACGATGTTAAAGGAGGTATTTCTCCTCGGGCAATTCCGAGAAATGACGTCACTTTCCAAGAATTTTCCGAAAGCAAACTCATGGGCCGTCGCAGAAATTCTGGTCCAAATTTTGCCAACTTGTATCAGGAGAATACGATGTTAAAGGAGGTATTTCTCCTCGGGCAATTCCGAGAAATGACGTCACTTTCCAAGAATTTTCCGAAAGCAAACTCATGGGCCGTCGCAGAAATTCTGGTCCAAATTTTGCCAACTTGTATCAGGAGAATACGATGTTAAAGGAGGTATTTCTCCTCGGGCAATTCCGAGAAATGACGTCACTTTCCAAGAATTTTCCGAAAGCAAACTCATGGGCCGTCGCAGAAATTCTGGTCCAAATTTTGCCAACTTGTATCAGGAGAATACGATGTTAAAGGAGGTATTTCTCCTCGGGCAATTCCGAGAAATGACGTCACTTTCCAAGAATTTTCCGAAAGCAAAAGCATGGGCCGTCGCAGACACTTTCGTCCAAATTTTGCCAATTTGTATCAGGAGAATATGATGTTAAAGGAGGTATTTGGCCCCGGGTAATTCCGAGAAATGACGCCACTTTCCACGAATATTCCAAAAGCAAAATCATGGGCCGTCGCAGGAACATTCGTCCAAATTTTGCCAACTTGTATCAGGAGAATATGATGTTAAAGGAGGTATTTGGCCCCGGGCAATTCCGAGAAATGACGTCACTTTCCAAGAATATTCCGAAAGCAAAATCATGGGCCGTCGCAGGAACATTCGTCCAAATTTTGCCAATTTGTATCAGGAGAATATGATGTTAAAGGAGGTATTTGGCCCCGGGCAATTCCGAGAAATGACGTCACTTTCCAAGAATATTCCGAAAGCAAAATCATGGGCCGTCGCAGGAACATTCGTCCAAATTTTGCCAATTTGTATCAGGAGAATATGATGTTAAAGGAGGTATTTGGCCCCGGGCAATTCCGAGAAATGACGTCACTTTCCAAGAATTTTCCGAAAGCAAAATCATGGGCCGTCGCAGAAACATTCGTCCAAATTTTGCCAATTTGTATCAGGAGCATATGATGTTAAAGGAGGTATTTGGCCCCGGGCAATTCCGAGAAAAGACGTCACTTTCCAAGAATTTTCAGAAAGCAAAATCATGGGCCGTCGCAGAAACTTTCGTCTAGATTTTGCCAATTTGTATCAGGAGAAAATGATGTTAAAGGAGGTATTTGGCCCCGGGCAATTCCGAGAGAAAAGACGTCTCTTTCCAAGAATTTTCCGAAAGCAAAATCATGGGCCGTCGCAGAAACATTCGTCCAAATTTTGCCAATTTGTATTAGGAGTATATGTTGTTAAAGGAGGTATTTGGCCCCGGGCAATTCCGAGAAAAGACGTCACTTTCCAAGAATTTTCAGAAAGCAAAATCATGGGCCGTCGCAGAAACTTTCGTCTAGATTTTGCCAATTTGTATCAGGAGAATATGATGTTAAAGGAGGTTTTTGTCCTCGGGCAATTCCGAGAAATGACGTCACTTTCTAAGAACTTTGCGAAATCAAAATCATGGGCCGTCGCAGAAACTTTCGTCCAAATTTTGCCAGTTTGTATCAGGAGAATATAATGTTAAAGTAGGTTTTTTGTCCTCGGGCAATTCCGAGAAATGACGTCACTTCCCAAGAACTTTCCGAAAGCAAAATCATGGGCCGTCGCAGAAACATTCGTCCAAATTTTGCCAATTTGTATTAGGAGAATATGATGTTAAAGGAGGTATTTCTCCTCGGGCAATTCCGAGAAATGACGTCACTTTCCAAGAATTTTCCGAAAGCAAAATCATGGACCGTCGCAGAAACATTCGTCCAAATTTTGCCAATTTGTATGAGGAGAATATGATGTTAAAGGAGGTATTTGGCCCCGGGCAATTCCGAGAAAAGACGTCACTTTCCAAGAATTTTCAGAAAGCAAAATCATGGGCCGTCGCAGAAACTTTCGTCTAAATTTTGCCAATTTGTATCAGGAGAATATGATGTTAAAGGAGGTATTTGGCCCCGGGCAATTCCGAGAAAAGACGTCACTTTCCAAGAATTTTCAGAAAGCAAAATCATGGGCCGTCGCAGAAACTTTCGTCTAGATTTTGCCAATTTGTATCAGGAGAATATGATGTTAAAGGAGGTATTTCTCCTCGGGCAATTTCGAGAAATGACGTCACTTTCCAAGAATTTTCCGAAAGCAAAATCATGGACCGTCGCAGAAACATTCGTCCAAATTTTGCCAATTTGTATCAGGAGAATATGATGTTAACGGAGGTATTTGGCCCCGGGCAATTCCGAGAAATGACGTCACCTTCCAAGAATTTTCAGAAAGCAAAATCATGGGCCGTCGCAGAAACTTTCGTCTAGATTTTGCCAATTTGTATCAGGAGAATATGATGTTAAAGGAGGTATTTGGCCCCGGGCAATTCCGAGAGAAAAGACGTCTCTTTCCAAGAATTTTCCGAAAGCAAAATCATGGGCCGTCGCAGAAACTTTCGTCTAGATTTTGCCAATTTGTATCAGGAGAATATGATGTTAAAGTAGGTATTTGGCCTCGGGCAATACCGAGAAATGACGTCACTTTGTACGAATTTTCCGAAAGCAAAATCATGGGCCGTCGCAGAAGCATTCGTCCAAATTTTGCCAATTTGTATCAGGAGAATATGATGTTAATGCAGGTATTTGGCCCGGGAAATTCCGAGAAATGACGTCACTTTCCAAGAATATTCCGAAAGCAAAATCATGGGCCGTCGCAAAAATTCTGGTCCAAATTTTGCCACTTTGTATCAGGAGAATATGATGTTAATGGAGATATTTGGCCCGGGAAATTCCGAGAAATGACGTCACTTTCCAAGAATATTCCGAAAGCAAAATCATGGGCCGTCGCAGAAATTCTGGTCTAAATTTTGCCAATTTGTATCAGGAGCATATGATGTTAAAGGAGGTATTTCTCCTCGGGCAATTCCGAGAAATGACGTCACTTTCCAATAATTTTCCGAGAGCAAAATCATGGGCCGTCGCAGAAATTCTGGTCTAAATTTTGCCAATTTGTATCAGGAGCATATGATGTTAAAGGAGGTATTTCTCCTCGGGCAATTCCGAGAAATGACGTCACTTTCCAATAATTTTCCGAGAGCAAAATCATGGGCCGTCGCAGAAATTCTGGTCTAAATTTTGCCAATTTGTATCAGGAGCATATGATGTTAAAGGAGGTATTTCTCCTCGGGCAATTCCGAGAAATGACGTCACTTTCCAATAATTTTCCGAGAGCAAAATCATGGGCCGTCGCAGAAATTCTGGTCTAAATTTTGCCAATTTGTATCAGGAGCATATGATGTTAAAGGAGGTATTTCTCCTCGGGCAATTCCGAGAAATGACGTCACTTTCCAATAATTTTCCGAGAGCAAAATCATGGGCCGTCGCAGAAATTCTGGTCTAAATTTTGCCAATTTGTATCAGGAGCATATGATGTTAAAGGAGGTATTTCTCCTCGGGCAATTCCGAGAAATGACGTCACTTTCCAATAATTTTCCGAGAGCAAAATCATGGGCCGTCGCAGAAATTCTGGTCTAAATTTTGCCAATTTGTATCAGGAGCATATGATGTTAAAGGAGGTATTTCTCCTCGGGCAATTCCGAGAAATGACGTCACTTTCCAATAATTTTCCGAGAGCAAAATCATGGGCCGTCGCAGAAATTCTGGTCTAAATTTTGCCAATTTGTATCAGGAGCATATGATGTTAAAGGAGGTATTTCTCCTCGGGCAATTCCGAGAAATGACGTCACTTTCCAATAATTTTCCGAGAGCAAAATCATGGGCCGTCGCAGAAATTCTGGTCTAAATTTTGCCAATTTGTATCAGGAGCATATGATGTTAAAGGAGGTATTTCTCCTCGGGCAATTCCGAGAAATGACGTCACTTTCCAATAATTTTCCGAGAGCAAAATCATGGGCCGTCGCAGAAATTCTGGTCTAAATTTTGCCAATTTGTATCAGGAGCATATGATGTTAAAGGAGGTATTTCTCCTCGGGCAATTCCGAGAAATGACGTCACTTTCCAATAATTTTCCGAGAGCAAAATCATGGGCCGTCGCAGAAATTCTGGTCTAAATTTTGCCAATTTGTATCAGGAGCATATGATGTTAAAGGAGGTATTTCTCCTCGGGCAATTCCGAGAAATGACGTCACTTTCCAATAATTTTCCGAGAGCAAAATCATGGGCCGTCGCAGAAATTCTGGTCTAAATTTTGCCAATTTGTATCAGGAGCATATGATGTTAAAGGAGGTATTTCTCCTCGGGCAATTCCGAGAAATGACGTCACTTTCCAATAATTTTCCGAGAGCAAAATCATGGGCCGTCGCAGAAATTCTGGTCTAAATTTTGCCAATTTGTATCAGGAGCATATGATGTTAAAGGAGGTATTTCTCCTCGGGCAATTCCGAGAAATGACGTCACTTTCCAATAATTTTCCGAGAGCAAAATCATGGGCCGTCGCAGAAATTCTGGTCTAAATTTTGCCAATTTGTATCAGGAGCATATGATGTTAAAGGAGGTATTTCTCCTCGGGCAATTCCGAGAAATGACGTCACTTTCCAATAATTTTCCGAGAGCAAAATCATGGGCCGTCGCAGAAATTCTGGTCTAAATTTTGCCAATTTGTATCAGGAGCATATGATGTTAAAGGAGGTATTTCTCCTCGGGCAATTCCGAGAAATGACGTCACTTTCCAATAATTTTCCGAGAGCAAAATCATGGGCCGTCGCAGAAATTCTGGTCTAAATTTTGCCAATTTGTATCAGGAGCATATGATGTTAAAGGAGGTATTTCTCCTCGGGCAATTCCGAGAAATGACGTCACTTTCCAATAATTTTCCGAGAGCAAAATCATGGGCCGTCGCAGAAATTCTGGTCTAAATTTTGCCAATTTGTATCAGGAGCATATGATGTTAAAGGAGGTATTTCTCCTCGGGCAATTCCGAGAAATGACGTCACTTTCCAATAATTTTCCGAGAGCAAAATCATGGGCCGTCGCAGAAATTCTGGTCTAAATTTTGCCAATTTGTATCAGGAGCATATGATGTTAAAGGAGGTATTTCTCCTCGGGCAATTCCGAGAAATGACGTCACTTTCCAATAATTTTCCGAGAGCAAAATCATGGGCCGTCGCAGAAATTCT
Organism: Eufriesea mexicana; assembly: GCF_001483705.2. NCBI lineage: Eukaryota > Metazoa > Arthropoda > Insecta > Hymenoptera > Apidae > Eufriesea > Eufriesea mexicana. The sequence continues at coordinate 382,405 of NW_016913420.1, read as the reverse complement.
GGTCTAAATTTTGCCAATTTGTATCAGGAGCATATGATGTTAAAGGAGGTATTTCTCCTCGGGCAATTCCGAGAAATGACGTCACTTTCCAATAATTTTCCGAGAGCAAAATCATGGGCCGTCGCAGAAATTCTGGTCTAAATTTTGCCAATTTGTATCAGGAGCATATGATGTTAAAGGAGGTATTTCTCCTCGGGCAATTCCGAGAAATGACGTCACTTTCCAATAATTTTCCGAGAGCAAAATCATGGGCCGTCGCAGAAATTCTGGTCTAAATTTTGCCAATTTGTATCAGGAGCATATGATGTTAAAGGAGGTATTTCTCCTCGGGCAATTCCGAGAAATGACGTCACTTTCCAATAATTTTCCGAGAGCAAAATCATGGGCCGTCGCAGAAATTCTGGTCTAAATTTTGCCAATTTGTATCAGGAGCATATGATGTTAAAGGAGGTATTTCTCCTCGGGCAATTCCGAGAAATGACGTCACTTTCCAATAATTTTCCGAGAGCAAAATCATGGGCCGTCGCAGAAATTCTGGTCTAAATTTTGCCAATTTGTATCAGGAGCATATGATGTTAAAGGAGGTATTTCTCCTCGGGCAATTCCGAGAAATGACGTCACTTTCCAATAATTTTCCGAGAGCAAAATCATGGGCCGTCGCAGAAATTCTGGTCTAAATTTTGCCAATTTGTATCAGGAGCATATGATGTTAAAGGAGGTATTTCTCCTCGGGCAATTCCGAGAAATGACGTCACTTTCCAATAATTTTCCGAGAGCAAAATCATGGGCCGTCGCAGAAATTCTGGTCTAAATTTTGCCAATTTGTATCAGGAGCATATGATGTTAAAGGAGGTATTTCTCCTCGGGCAATTCCGAGAAATGACGTCACTTTCCAATAATTTTCCGAGAGCAAAATCATGGGCCGTCGCAGAAATTCTGGTCTAAATTTTGCCAATTTGTATCAGGAGCATATGATGTTAAAGGAGGTATTTCTCCTCGGGCAATTCCGAGAAATGACGTCACTTTCCAATAATTTTCCGAGAGCAAAATCATGGGCCGTCGCAGAAATTCTGGTCTAAATTTTGCCAATTTGTATCAGGAGCATATGATGTTAAAGGAGGTATTTCTCCTCGGGCAATTCCGAGAAATGACGTCACTTTCCAATAATTTTCCGAGAGCAAAATCATGGGCCGTCGCAGAAATTCTGGTCTAAATTTTGCCAATTTGTATCAGGAGCATATGATGTTAAAGGAGGTATTTCTCCTCGGGCAATTCCGAGAAATGACGTCACTTTCCAATAATTTTCCGAGAGCAAAATCATGGGCCGTCGCAGAAATTCTGGTCTAAATTTTGCCAATTTGTATCAGGAGCATATGATGTTAAAGGAGGTATTTCTCCTCGGGCAATTCCGAGAAATGACGTCACTTTCCAATAATTTTCCGAGAGCAAAATCATGGGCCGTCGCAGAAATTCTGGTCTAAATTTTGCCAATTTGTATCAGGAGCATATGATGTTAAAGGAGGTATTTCTCCTCGGGCAATTCCGAGAAATGACGTCACTTTCCAATAATTTTCCGAGAGCAAAATCATGGGCCGTCGCAGAAATTCTGGTCTAAATTTTGCCAATTTGTATCAGGAGCATATGATGTTAAAGGAGGTATTTCTCCTCGGGCAATTCCGAGAAATGACGTCACTTTCCAATAATTTTCCGAGAGCAAAATCATGGGCCGTCGCAGAAATTCTGGTCTAAATTTTGCCAATTTGTATCAGGAGCATATGATGTTAAAGGAGGTATTTCTCCTCGGGCAATTCCGAGAAATGACGTCACTTTCCAATAATTTTCCGAGAGCAAAATCATGGGCCGTCGCAGAAATTCTGGTCTAAATTTTGCCAATTTGTATCAGGAGCATATGATGTTAAAGGAGGTATTTCTCCTCGGGCAATTCCGAGAAATGACGTCACTTTCCAATAATTTTCCGAGAGCAAAATCATGGGCCGTCGCAGAAATTCTGGTCTAAATTTTGCCAATTTGTATCAGGAGCATATGATGTTAAAGGAGGTATTTCTCCTCGGGCAATTCCGAGAAATGACGTCACTTTCCAATAATTTTCCGAGAGCAAAATCATGGGCCGTCGCAGAAATTCTGGTCTAAATTTTGCCAATTTGTATCAGGAGCATATGATGTTAAAGGAGGTATTTCTCCTCGGGCAATTCCGAGAAATGACGTCACTTTCCAAGAATATTCCGAAAGCAAAATCATGGGCCGTCGCAGAAATTCTGGTCTAAATTTTGCCAATTTGTATCAGGAGAATATGATGTTAAAGGAGGTATTTCTCCTCGGGCAATTCCGAGAAATGACGTCACTTTCCAAGAATTTTCCGAAAGCAAATGTCGCGGGCCGTCGCAGAAATTATCGTCCAAGTTTTGACAAATAGTATCAGGAGAATATGATGTTAAAGGAGGTATTTCGCCCCGGGCAATTCCGAGAAATGACGTCACATGCGGAGAATTTCTTGAGTGCCAAATTTACGAGCCGTCGCATAATTTTTGATCAAATTTACCAAGTTGAATCAGGAGTAATTTTTTCGAATGCAATATGGGATAGGATAGTGGGAGGATTAAAAAAACTAGTCATATGAAATAGTGTTAAATCATTGCAATTTATTGAAGCTATACTAAAATACATTTTGTAGTATAATTGTACAATATATAATTGGCCTTTTTTGGTAATATGTGCATAGTGAATGACTGAATGATTCTTGTTGTGTGTGCGCTTTGTGTGGCTGCTGTGTGTGGCTGCTGCGTGTGGCTGCTTTGTGTGGGTGCTTTGTGTGGCTGGTTCTGTATAGCTGGTTCTGTATGGCTGCTGTGTGTGTCTGCTGTGCATGATATTGCTGTAACTGACATGAAAATCTAATTTATTTATAAGGTTTATATACAGATTCTAGAAATTTTTAAACAAAACTCAAATCACGTATCGATACTAATTATTGCTTCAACACTAATCTAATAGCCTACACTAACTAGTGAAATAATTAGTTCACTAATAAAAACAATTATATAACTACTAATTATACTAAATTATTCCTATAAACGTGTTAAAATCCTCGATAATCAGTCTCCTAATACTGTCTAATATTTTTAATAATTTTGAAGTGTTAATTAATAATAACAATTACACAATAACTAAATTAAATTGTTCATACAATTGTAAAAAGATAATCTATAATTACTATATTAATAACTACGCTACGAACTATGGTACCAACTAATTTCACAACATTATATTCTAATTTACCACATTCTCGATTAGATTACTATAATAAAAATTACATTGAAATTCGCGTAAACGTACCTAAAATCTTCTTACGGAAGAAACAGCACCCCATCTTCTTCCTCGGTAGACTTGCGATATACTGATCACACTCTAACCTCGAAAACTTTTCTATTCCATTTCTGGAATTTACCATTAATTCGAGAACTAATCGTTCTATTTATATTCTCAGCATTAAAATATCACCTAATTTGTAATTTGGCATCAGTAGGGATTCTTGAAATTTATTTGGATTAATGCCTCTTCCATTTTCTTATATAACATCGAAATTGTAATTTAATTCATTTTGCATGTCCAGAAAAAACAGTCCCACGATATTTTTTTAATTGCATAACATCAAACAGCTTCAAAATTGGAAACCTGAAAATTTTATTTCTGTCTATATACAAATTCCAAAACATAACCTCAAACACGTTGCATTTAATCTAGAAGTTCATATTACCTTTCTTCTTTCTGCTGTACCATGCCCAGGATCTTTAATTTATTCTAAAAACTCTAAAGAAACTCCGGCAAACATAATCTGGCATTGTAAACTCACTTTGCGAAAAAATCAAGAAAATGAAACTCCCAAGGCAAGACGAAGCTCATGTCCAAATATCCTTTGACTGTATCAAAGAGAAATAATCAACCAGTATATATAGCACACATTACTATAAAGTGAGGTTATAAAATCAAAAATAAAAATAAACATATTTATAATTTTAAAATAAGTAAATCGATATAGACGAATAAAGATTTGAAATTATGATTGAAATTGTGAAAAGAAATTGTGAAGAAATACTTAATATATATATAACGTATATACCTACTGTACAGAGCTGAAAAGATACGAAGTACGTGATGTCTTATAGAGACAAGATGGGTACTTCACTGACATCACTTGAATTCGTTTGTGACTCTTGCAAAGACTTCATCTTCAGACCCTTCACAACATACGCTGACATGGTAATAGGATAGGTCACGTCATCGCTTTTTATCTTATTTTTATCTTTTGCACCGGTTAAGACTACACGTATACGTCTATCGTAATGTTTCGAAGTCCGTCGTATCGACGTTAACGCTCTATCTCGTTCGATCTCGATGCGTCCCATTCGCTATCTTCGTCGCACGCTGTTGCACGATGGTGTTCCGTCGATGTTACCACTTCGGCCAATAACGAAAACGTATGTGCTCTGTCTTCGTGATTGTACAGTGGAACTAAATTTATCCGGACCCGTTGGGGAACAAACAATTCGTATAATAGGAGCTCACTGGATTCCCTGCACTACCTATGATCTCGTGTACAAATAATAGCAGTTCAGACAAGTCGATTCAATTGGCAGGAGTCCGGTTAATCGGGCACTAACTAAAATTTCGTTCCGATAGATGGAGCTCCGCTGTATCAGAACGGTTACAGCGATGAGATTATAAGATAACCAATCAGATTCAATTTCTCCCAGATGCCAACTTTCCAGTTCACGTAATAATACTTCGTACAGTATATCGAAACAAAAATTCGTACTTACATCATTTTTCAATTTATTGAGATAATAACCAAGAATAATAATAACGAAACAATACACAATCTAGGTTAATGGACTCGAACGAAATTTCACTTTTTATCGACATTCCTCGAGATTTCGATTTCTATCAGAAGAGTCCTATAAATATTTAATTTCGCGAAAAATCGTATAATTTTCCAAAATCTTTGCAAAGTGTCCCGAAATTTTGTCGAATTCTTCGAAAACCTAGGCACGAACGTAACCTAATTTATCATCGGAGTATCAAAAATTGTTTTTACCTACGGAGGGTTAATAATTACAGTTTCTCTAGTTACAAATGAGCTACTATTGACTTATTCATAAGCGACTGTTCATTTATCACAAGGAAAGACAGACTACCGACAGACTAAAGTCGACTGCAACGCTGAAGTATAAGTTCAAAGACCTCGCTCTTAAATTTAATTTTCCCGTCACTTTCAGTTCTGCGTTCGCGTGTAAATCACGATCTCGTTGTGTCTCGACCTCGACCGGTTCCATATTTTCGAGAAATACGTTGTCCTGCTTGCTTGCCTCGCGTTGAGATCCATGGTTCGGAAGCATCCTTCCTCTCGCGTCTCGGCCGGATATCGATAGCCATCAGCCGGCACGACGGAATTTATTCGCTTTCGCGAAAGCCGCCGACTTATCTCGCGTACCGGCCTTTGATTTACATGTAAACACCTCGCGCCGACCGATAACGCTTAATTAACTCGCACCTGTTAATTAATAAGGTCCAACGTCCCGAATCGAAAATTATCCCCTCGGTCGCCTTGGGGAAAAACCGCTGCGGACCCACGCGATACTTATCTCGGCCGAACGGTTACTCCTTTCTTATCGATAGGGGGCGAATGGAACGCTGCGGTGGACCTTGAAACGATTAACCCTTGCGCGCGCAGCCGGGAGACCATATTGTATATATGGCCGAATCGTCCACCGTTTTTACGTTATTCTAACAGTTTCGCGCTTATTTTTTGAAAATATTATTGCAGAATTTGTTTAGGAAATCGTATCGTAATTTTTTAAAGTATTATTTTTAATATTTAAGAGAAAATTTTGAAATTTTCTATTGGAATAGTATATACGGCGGAATTGTCGATCGTTTTTACGTTATTCGAACAGTTTCGCGTTTATTTTTGGAAAATATTATTGCAGAATCTTTTTAGAAATTCGTATCTTAATTTTTTAAAATATTATTTTTAATATTTAAGAGAAAATTTTGAAATTTTCTATCGGAATAGTATATACGACGGAATTGTCGATCGTTTTTACGTTATTGGAATAGTTTCGCCTGTATTTTTTGAAAATATTATTGCAGAACTCTTTTTAGATATTCATATACAAATTTTTTTAAATATTATTTTTAATATTTAAGAGTAAATTTTTAATTTTCCTACTAGAATTGTATATACGGCGGAATCGCGGAATGTTTTTACATTCTTCGAACAATTTTACGTTCATTTAGATTTTGAAAACATTACTGCAAAATTGTTTTTAGACATTTATATCCAAATTCTCTAAAATATTATTTTTAAATATCTTCAATGAACTAAATTAAATTTGGGTTTTAATACCTAAAAGAAAATTTGGAGTTTTCCTATCAGAAGTAAATTTTCCAACCTCTACACATTTATGGATAAATTTTGCACTCTAATATTCTAATTAATAGGCCCTGAATTAATAATTCTGTAGTTAAATACTTGATTTAATAACTTGAATGTTAATACCTCGCACGTTAATACCTAAACACAAAATTTATACCTCAATTTTCAAATCCAAAATTAGGTTTCACCACCTAAAGACAGATTTCCAACGCTAATATCTCAAAATAAATTCCACGCTCAAAAATTTGCATTTAAAAATAAAATTCGAATACCTGGAAATACCCCTTGAACCTCAATATTAGAAAACAAATTTGGAATATCAAGGATCTACATTTATTTATATCCTTATAATTCCAATTTATATTCCCCCTGCCCCTAATTTTTGGGAAAAAATCACTACTATAATACTCGAGCACTAAATCATTAGACCACGATTTCATTCATCGTGCATGCTAGAAATAATGCAAACGACGAAGTTTAACCATAACACGAAGTCAAGTCCCACTCTAGTATCATTCTTCCACCAGAAAATAACCAAACATCAGAAATAATTATTCACCTGGCAAACCCACGCCCGAATTGCATGAGAATTTCAATAAATTCGTTGCTGCGAACTGGAAATCAATGAAAAAATATAATAATAAGAATAAATTTGTACAACACAGGAAGAGAAACCGAAGAATTGCGAGAAAGTACGAAGCTTATCTCGTAACCGGTGGCTCTGCGCGCGCGCAAGGGTAAACCGAATCTCGATGCTAGAATCTGAAAAGCTGCGCGGGATTATGCGTGAATTATCGTTAATTTATTTTAAGTTAAAACCTTTTTTTACAACGATATCTTACAATGTCGCTTTATACATGTTTCACGAAATCGGTTAATCGCCACGGGACGCCGGTCGTCGGTCAAACGTCGCGGCACCGTGTCCACCTGGTGGGCCTCGAGGGACGTCCATTTTCATCCCTTCGACGCGTCCTTCCTCTCTCCTCTTCATCCACCCTTCGCCATTTTATCGTACAAACATCGTACGCGCCACGTCTCCATTCCCCGTGTGTGTGTCCTCGTGTGTGTGTGTGTGTGTGTATGTGTGTGTCTCTTTATACAGTCTACACGCTACTCCCTAATAATACTATTTTATTAGAATAACATGCCCCCTCGTTCCTCCCGTCGTCCTCCGCGCCGTCGCTCTCGCCCGTTCGCGATCAAAAGGGCCATAGATCCGCGCATAGATCCCCCGCCCTTTCTCCCTCCTCCTCCCGTCAGTCTTTTCTCCTTTCCTTCTCCTTTCAGCCCCTCTGTCGCCACCACCCTGCACTCGCACACCCCTCTCCCCGCCCCCGAGAACCTCGATGATCTTCGGATTTCGTGGAAGATCGAGAGGAGCGTCCATTCCGAAGATCCATGGATCTTACGTTCGTGTATCATTCGATTCGAACCTTCTACGATCTTCGTCGTACGCGAAACCGGTCAGAAAACATTTCACTGAATTTATTGCACGTGTATTAACCGACTTCGAGTGCGCTGGTAATTGGGGGTGGAAATTGGGAGATGGGGGTGAAGGGTGAAGTAGAATAAAACGAGGGTCAGAGTGGTTGAAAATTTGGAAGTAAGGAGAGAGATGTTGGAACTCGAAGATAGGTTCTTTGAATGTAAACGATTTTAGGTGAATTAATATTGGGGTAGAGTTGTGGAAATTGGGGGTGCTAATTGGAAGATGAGGTGTACATTAGCATAAGATAAAAATTAAAATTTGGAGGTAAGGAAATGGATACTGGAATTCGAAGATCGGTTTTTGGAGTATGAACCATCTTGGTTTGATTAAAATTGGGGTTAAGTTGAGGAAATTAGGGGTGAAAGGTGGAAGATGTAGGTGAAGTATAGTAAATTATTTAAGACAAGGATTAGCGTGGTTAAAAATTCAATGACAAGGAAACGACCATTAAAACTCGAAGCCAATTGTTTCGAGTATAAATGATTTTAAATGAATTGAAATTGGGGTGGTGTTATGAGAATTAGGGATGAAAATTGGAAAATGCAGGTGAAGTATAGTAAATTACTTAAGACATGGATTAGGGTGGTTAAAAATTCAGAGATGAGGAAACGACCATTAGAACTCGAACCTAATTGTTTCGAGTATAAATGATTTTAGATAAATTAAAATTAGGGATGAAAATTGGAAAATGCAGGTGACGTATAGTAAGCTGTTTAAGACAAGAATTAGGATGGTTAAAAATTCAGAGATGAGGAAACGACCATTAGAACTCGAACCAAAATTTCTCGCGTATAAACGATTCTGTGGACAAACAAAGAAATTGGGGTGGATTTATGGAAATTGGGGATGAAAATTGTAAGATACAGATAAGATTATAATAAAAATTCGAAGATAAGGATACAGATATTAGAACTCGAACCAAAATTTCTCGCGTATAAACGATTCTGTGGACAAACAAAGAAATTGGGGTGGATTTATGGAAATTGGGGATGAAAATTGTAAGATACAGATAAGATTATAATAAAAATTCGAAGATAAGGATACAGATATTAGAACTCGAACCAAAATTTCTCGCGTATAAACGATTCTGTGGACAAACAAAGAAATTGGGGTGGATTTATGGAAATTGGGGATGAAAATTGTAAGATACAGATAAGATTATAATAAAAATTCGAAGATAAGGATACAGATATTAGAACTCGAACCAAAATTTCTCGCGTATAAACGATTCTGTGGACAAACAAAGAAATTGGGGTGGATTTATGGAAATTGGGGATGAAAATTGTAAGATACAGATAAGATTATAATAAAAATTCGAAGATAAGGATACAGATATTAGAACTCGAACCAAAATTTCTCGCGTATAAACGATTCTGTGGACAAACAAAGAAATTGGGGTGGATTTATGGAAATTGGGGATGAAAATTGTAAGATACAGATAAGATTATAATAAAAATTCGAAGATAAGGATACAGATATTAGAACTCGAACCAAAATTTCTCGCGTATAAACGATTCTGTGGACAAACAAAGAAATTGGGGTGGATTTATGGAAATTGGGGATGAAAATTGTAAGATACAGATAAGATTATAATAAAAATTCGAAGATAAGGATACAGATATTAGAACTCGAACCTAAATTTCTCGTGTATAAACGATTCTGTGTGCAAATACAAAAATTGGGGTGGATTTATGGAAATTGGGGATGAAAATTGTAAGATACAGATAAGATTATAATAAAAATTCGAAGATAAGGATACAGATATTAGAACTCGAACCTAAATTTCTCGTGTATAAACGATTCTGTGTGCAAATACAAAAATTGGGGTGGATTTATGGAAATTGGGGATGAAAATTGTAAGATACAGATAAGATTATAATAAAAATTCGAAGATAAGGATACAGATATTAGAACTCGAACCTAAATTTCTCAAATATAAACGATTCTGTGGACAAACAAAGAAATTGGGGTGGATTTATAGAAATGGGGATGAAAATTGGAAAATACAGACGAGGTCCAAATTTCGATAAGACGTGGTTAGGAATGTATGAGAAGTAAGATAAACGTTACGAGGGATGGGAGCTCGAAGATCGGTTTACTAGGGGTGGCGAGGGTGGGGTTGGTTGGCGTTTGGTTGAAATCGGGCCTGGCAAGATCGAGAAAAGAAAGGATCGGAATTGCGGCGAATCTGGCCGGCTCGTGCCGAGTGTGCCCGCGCGATTAATTAATTAATTAGAAGGAGAGATTAATGAATAATCGGCGATACCGGCCGATCGGCGACCACGATAATAGTAATAAGAATAATAATGATAATCGTCATTCACGGCTATTAACCTTTCTCGCTCGCGATAAATCGTTTTAATTACCATCGCGCGCTCCGACTATCTAGATGCAAATCTTACGATGCGCAATTAACCGCTAATTTATGCACAATCACTTTTACTCCTCTCTTTCCTCCCCCCCCTTTTGACTCATTTTGCTTTTCGCCAGCCGCGCTCTCCACGCACACACATACACGCGTGCACACCTACAGATATACATACACACACGCACACACATACACGCTCTCCCAACTATTATTTATAATATTTATAATATTCATACATACATACATACATACATATA